>NC_140198.1:12868643-12918026 GCF_965226575.1 Pagrus pagrus
ATGACACAAAAAGAACATCTGTGTCATTAAACTTAACCTGGACTAAATAAATAATGTGTGTGTGTGTGTGTGTGTCTGGATGAGTAGATACAGTCTCACCTGCATTTTCTCTCTCCAGCTGGTCAATCCTGGACTTGCTAACGAGAAGTTCACTCTCACTGCTGCTTAGTCTGGTCTGCAGGTCTGGAGTTAATACAATGACAGTGAGTGACAGTGCATTTTCACAGTATCTTAACCCTCATCTGCTAAAATACTGCTAAAAAATTCATGCAAAACTACCGTGAATTATATAATGACAAAACAAGTCAGTTGGTTTAATCCCAAACAACCAATATGATGTTACAAAAATGTTTCACATGAGATTTTACCAGTCCATCTCTGGTGTGCTGCTATATTACTCAACTTTATTCACCACTATCAGTCAAAAATGAAGGTTTCTAGAAAATCAACTTAAATAAATAGTAAACAATAAATAAATGATACAATAATAACTCATAAGATCCAGACGAACATGCGTGTTTAATTATATAATGCGTAATATCAAACATTTAAGCTTATGTTACATAAAACAAGTCTCATAACTAAATCGTCCCAATAGAATGATAATAAAAGCCACAGTAATGTTAAGTAGCTAGTAATTCATCTCTTGGTCTATCTTACTTGCAAGCCTTCCTTGGTTGTGTTCTGTGGCTTTGTGCCTCGCAAACATGAGACTGAAATACAGTTACTACATTTGATCAACGTCAAGGGAGCAACAGTGTTTGTCAACTGCAGCTCAGAAAAGATAACCACATCGGATGTGAACATGCATTCATATGCACGCTGTGTTCTATTATTTTGAGACATAAAGCTGCAGCCATAGACTATAGCGTTATGTTAACATTGTATAGCCAAAGCTAACTGACTATTTTCTACAATTTCTCACAGTATCTATGTTAATTTTAACATTGCTAAAGGCCTGAGGGATGTCAATGGATCAAAATGGAATTTAAATAAATACAATTAATTACAACTAATCACAAATCAATGAATTAAATGAACTCAAATGAATTAAATTAAATCAACTTAATCAAATAATCTACATTTACTTCATTGACTCAGATAAACTCAATTAAATCAAATTATCTCAAATCTATTATGTGCCTTTTATAGTATTGATAAATGTAAATAATTACATATAAATATAAAATTATGTTTTAAAAATAACGTTAAATAAAAGATAAAACTTTATAGAAATGTGGGGGGAACCAACCAAGCAGTCTATAAAGTAATTAAAAATAACCCCACCTTTACCAGCTGCAACAGAAGAGTGATGAACATATAAATGCATCAATAATGATGATCAAATAGTATAATATACATTATAGTGACATGTGCCATTCTTCATAGTGAGTATTAAAATCATTGTGTCAGATCATGTTTGTCAGTCACATACCTGCATTTTCTTTTTCTAGGTCACTTGTTTTGCTCTCGGTGGCGGTCAGTCTAGTTTCCAAAGATCTCAGTTCTGTGGCTTGGACTGGAAAACAAAAGAAGTTTTTAAAATACAAAATATAAAAACATAAAGCTGTTGTATTTGTCATTAAATTAAGTTAAATTATCCATATTATATTGATGTTTAAAGCTTTTTTTGAGCTCACAGTAAGTTCATCACACACTTCAGTCGAACATGATCGTCACTGAACAGGAAGAGTAATCACTGTGTACTTGAATTCTCTCTCTGCAGCAGCTCCACGTACACCTTGAGCTCCACCACCATGTCTCTCACGTCCCTCAGCTCTGCCCAGATGTCAGGGTTGGTTTGATTTGTGGTCTGCTCGCTCGATTCCTCAGCTGGATCTTTTGGAGCCGTCTTCTCGTTGATCTCACCCACCTCACCGAGTCCTCCACTCTCCCCCTGAGCCCCTGAGCCACACAGAGCGAGCAGCAACAACAGCAAACCGAGAACAACCCTCATTGTCTTCACAAAGGTTCAGTGGTAGAGTTGGTCCGTCTTATATCGTCTCCAAACTTCAGCTGGCTGAACGAATGGGAAAAACAACAAGTGTTTTTGTTTGATAGTTTGATTCAAGGCCTCAGATTCAATATGGTTTCTGTGCTGGTGAGAAAATACAAGCTGCTACAGGATGGAGGAACACTTTATCTATGATACCCTCTCATGTAGTCACAACTGTGCAAACACTGTGTTTATTAATATACACACATAGACAAACACTCACACAAACACACTGATCCTAATTCTGAGGCCTTTTAGTGTGACTAAAACCAAAATAACTCAGTTTGGACAATACAAAGGTCCTTCAGACTGCTGAACTGTGGTCAGGGGTCAAAGGTCAGGGGTCAGATATTCATACATTGAGCTTGAATGAGTCACTTAGTGAAGGTTTTACTTAGATTTCCCATTATACAGTATTTTTAGTGTTTTGGGTATCTTTTCGTTTACTTTAGATGCATATTTTTTATTTCATTTTGACATCAAACAATTAACATAAAAATGTAATAAGCCCAGCTTTGCCCAATGTTGATCAATGTGTAGTCAAAACTGTATAAACACTGTTTTTATTAACACACACACGTCTTCACTCAGTCCCTCTTCTGAGCTCATTCTCTTATATATGTTCTAAATTAATACAAAAACCATGCTTGGATTGGGCACTGTGACTGTCCTGAGACATACGTTCATGGCACTACGTAACTTCAGTGAGAGTACCCTCTGTGCAGAATCACAGCGTTACATACATGTTTACTTCAAGATACATGTTTTCAACACATAACATTGTTATGATGTAATGAGTTTTGTTTGGAGTTAGCATTTGTACATCAATTTGTACACATTTTTGTACTTTTTGTTACTTTTTATCATCGGTTTGTCTCATTCAATGTTGTTGCTTAAGTAGCCAACCAAAATCTTTTTTAGTTATAGAGTTGTGCTTGGATTTTAAATCTTCGTGGTGAATTATGTAATGCATGATCCTTATAATATAGTCTGTTTATTAACGCAGATATTAATGCACAGCAAACAGAAATACACCTTCAGTCATTACACGTTTCTCAATTTTTTCATTAAGAAGACTTTAATGCATATTGACAAGATACTGTATATCTGTAGAAAACTGAGGTGGTTTCTGAGTAGAACAACAATAGATGTCATTTTTACTGCAACATGTCTATGCATGTAACATGAATACTGTTTAAACTGAACCATTTTGTCATGAACAATTCAAGCCTTACATCAACACCAATGATTGCCGGTTAACATCTTCAGTTTTGGGTCTATATGAGATTAACAATGTCAAAAAACCCTGACAAGTATATAGTAAGTTGTTTAAATATCTTCTGTCCTCTTGTGTACCTTGTTTTGTGCCTTTAGTGCAATGTCACATGAGCATGATGATGCACTGTGCTATAGTTTCTTATAGAGGTACACAGCACCAGGTATGTAGCCGTGCTCCTGCTCTGACACCGCTCTCTCCCAGTCCTCCACCTGAGACACCTCTACACAAGTCCACAGCCCCTCTTCCTCCATCTGCTTCAGCTCACGCTCCAGCGAGGCTTTGTATTCCAGATTGTCATGGTTACTTCTGGTTGTCATGCAAATGTAGCCACCTAGTGTAAGACAGGCAACAGTGCAGTAGTGTCATAAAACTCACCTTTCGTTAAGAGATACTGATGTCCAATTAAAGATCAGAACTGCAGTTGAGACAGCATCAAACCAAAAAAAAATATTCTCACCTGGTTTGGTGGACTTGCACAATTCTCTGACTACATCAATGGGGACCTGACCAACACTGAGCGCTCCAACGATCACAACCACATCAAACAAACCTGCGGGAAGTGAAGAGAGGCGAGGTGGAGACCATCAGTGAGAAGATCGGCAATTTCAATATAGTTATTATATATTCTTTATGCCTTTCACTGTGTCAGATTCTGACTTATCCGGGTTGGATAAGTCATAAAAGTAAAACTATTTTTAATGATGGAGTGCTGAGGATGAAATGAGGGGTCTCACGCCCTGAGGAAAGAAGCTGTTCTGTAGTCTGGTGGTAAGCAAAGTTTACTTTGTGTCATTATCATCATTTTTTGTCCAGAATCAACAAAAAAATAATGATTGATTTGATTTCAAAGGCAAGTAAGAAAAAAAAACTGGAAAAAAATGTTTTGTCAGGATAATCTTTCCAAGGTCCACAATATGTTTTCAACTTGGCTCTCAGGGCTTCCATAGTGCTTATGCTGGATGTCTACTTCTGTAGACTAACTGCATAAAATGTCACTTTGCCCACTGCACTCAGATTAGAAAATATAAATTGTAATTTGGTATCCTATGTATTTAAAGAACATTTTACCTCACAATTTCTTATATTACTTTCAATATACAGAAGCCAATATATACTTTTTTTGGGGGGGGCTAGAAACATTTGGCAGGCCAAATTATACCTTATGGTGGGCCAACTTTGACCCCTGGGCCCCACTGACTGATAATAATAATAATAATAATAATAATAATAATAATAATAATAATAATAATACTATAGATGAATAATCTAAAGATCTTTTCATAATACGTTTATAAAGTAGATCACAAACAATCATATAGGATTGACAATAACCAAAACATTAAATAGGGATTAAAATACATCTATAATGTCAACATGTAATAAATCTACAAACATGTAAAGCTGTGACAGAGTAAACATTTTTTTTTTTTTTTAAATTACCCCACTGGACAGGTAGAGGCCCCTCTCCCAGCATGCAGTGCTTCAGGTCCTGGTACAACCCGCTCTCTCTGGCCACCTCCAGCATAGCCTGGCTTCCATCAATACCCACAAAGTGTCCAAATCCATGTGTCTTCATCTGTTCAACAGAGGCACCATTAGTTGTAAATCAGTCTGGTCAAATCCAGTGGACATGATTCTGGAAAATAAAAACTGAAGTTCTAAATCACAGAACCAAGAAAGGAAAGTCCTCAAATAAAAGTTTTGATCCAAACAAGTAAAATATACAAGCAGAGAACCAAAACACTTCCATACATTTATCAAGATCACTTTATATTCTAAACTCCAACAAACTAGAGAACGACACAGACGTCTCGTCACTTTGAGAAGAAAAAGGCTTAACTCAAATATTAAATGACATACTACTATCTCATATATGCAGGAGTTTGTTCGCTATCTTGTAAGTTCACCTGTTTTGCCACCAGTCCTGTGCCACAGGCCACATCCAACACGACAGCTGCTTCTCGATGGCCGCTGAAATGGGTGGAGATGCTGTTTGCTGCCAGTCTTGGTGCACGGTAGTCCAGAACAGCCACATCCTATTCAAACAAGTTTGAAATAAGACCAGTGGCTTTTAGCACGAATGAGAAGGCAAACATGAACAGGTATCTGAGCATATTCATTAATTATGTATAAAAACATTACACTATCAAATATATACTGTAGAACTGCTGTGAGTGCAGTTCTACAGTGCAGTGCATTTGGGCATGATATCGAGAAAAAATGGGCTTTTTATCTTTGTATAATACAGAGATACAGAGCCTCATAATGTTATATATTTTGAACTATGTTATTTAGCTTAAGGGGGCACTATGTAGTTTTGGAGAAGAAATTCAAAGTCAGAATCTTAATAATTACAATATTATTGAGGTAATAATACACAATGAAATGTTTATTTTTTCAATACCTGAGTAAACAAGCTGTTCTTGGAGGAAAATAATGTCCCCAGAACACTGTTTGAAGCTAGAAAGATGGCAGGGTCCGCCACATACAAACAAAGTAAAACAGTATGAAACTGTGTTGTCCTTTAAGGTCAGTTTGTTTATTTAGTTTGTTTGGGCATAAACACATCTTTCTCTTCTGATTAATATTCCTTCCTGAAACTACATAGTGCACCTTTAATATTATTTTTCAGCCATTATTTTTATTCTTTAATTTCACTGGACAAAAAATATAGGCTTAATTACAAAAAAGTACTGACAATATTTTGTCCTAAAGCACTTCAGTTATCTCACCTGATCATAGTTCTCTGCCCAGGAGTTGTAGAAGTTGACCTTTTCCTCTGATGTGGAGTTTTTATGACATGATAAGATAACTGCTTTCACACTTTCAAATGTGTTAGTGACAGCTGACATTGTAGACACACCTGTTCAAAGGATGAGAGAACCAGAGATGACAATAAAGTCAAGTTATAATCATAAAAGATATCAGAACATTCAGTATAGATAGTACATTTTAAAAAAACAACAAAAATAAAATTAGTTCAGTGTGCCTACTCTTCAAACGTCACTCTGCCAATTTTACATGTTAAAATGTGTTTACAGGTCTGCATATAATCTGATAAATTGCCTCCGGTGATGTCACTCAGTGTCTTAAGTGCATTGTGGGTAATGTAGGAACCTTGTTTAGAAAAGGAATAAAAAAAGGTGATATCTCTGGTTCTGCTGTATCAATATTGATCATTTGTAATCCGACAGTGTTATACGACTGCAATGGTAGACCAGTGGACTGCTTTTCAAAACCTGGTGCCTACATTACCCTCAATGCAACTTAGTCACTGAGCGACATCACTGGAGGCAGTTTTTCAGGTTACATGCAGCTTTCTCTGTAGCCACAAAAGGCTTTACGACTTTTTTCACATAATGCAGCTATACTCCAGAAAGTGGACCTGTAAACACACTTTAATATGTAAAATTGGTGGAGCTACCCTTTAATTGGTGATCACACCTGAACACACCGTGATGTCATGTGAAGCCAAACCAAACTGAACATCTGACACTCTCTAAATCAAGTCTGGGAAATGAGTTTTAGTTAATAATCAAATATGGAAAATACGGTAACAAGCAGTGCAACTGTGCACTGAAAGCCAATGCAAATAACAATGGCTTACTTTAATTGAATTGCACTGCTTGTCCGACCTCTCCTATGATTATAGAATAAACAGCCTGCTTCTACTGTACTTATCACTATTACTTATTACACAACATGCATCATGGTGACAGAGTTACCTTCAGTAGCCTCGCTAATTATTTATTCCTCGTTCTTTCAAGCTGTTCCTTCACGATCGGAGTCATAATCAAGTTGGATCACCAGGCTGTTTTTTCAGATTAAGTGGAACAACATTGAAGCAGACTGCAGCTCTCAGGAGCTACACGGACCAGGAAGCACTAGAAGTTGCATTTTAAGGTCAGAAATTTCCTCGTTAAAGTTAAGACTATCAGAGGGAGAAGCGTCCACAGCACATGTATCTCATTTTCGCTATTAACAGCTCTTGCCTTTTTACCTGCCTGTACGTCCTGTAACCTCCGTGTGATTTTCTTTTTAGCCAGCAGCCAGACAGATAATCCTCCGCCAGAGTTTAGACTCGTAAACCCGCTTCTGCATTCACAACCCTGTCCTTAAATCACATATTTCCGATAACCCGTGAAGCTGACATTCCAAATTCTTGCACATGCGCAGCAGCGTTCTTCCAAGCTGCTGTTCGTGTTCCCACCTGTAGAGTGACCAGGAGTCAAAACAAAAGTCTTCTGGAAAGTCCTCCTGATATTTAACAGCAAGCTAACCAGCTAAAGCACGTAGCTAGCGATAACTCAGCCACAGTTGTCGCCAAGTGATATTTAAAACAACTGTGATAGCTACAGAGTCATTTCGTTCGTTACATTTACATTATGGAGATCTCTCAAAAGTTCCGCTCTTTCTACAACTTGTTTTGGTCCGTTTTCGTGGCATAGCTGGAAAGCTAACGCTGTCTAGTAATATCAGTTAGCTTAGCATTTGACTCCCCAGCAAAAAGCACAGTTGGACGGCAGAAGTTAATAACTTTAACTCGCTGGTAATGGGCCGCATGTATTATAACTTACATTTCAGCTGCATGTTGTATTTAAGCTCACTGGTATTTTGGTGTAAAACAGTAAATTCCTATCGCCTGGAAGCTAATAACCACACCGAATAACAGTTAACTTTATCCTCTCCTAGTTGAAGTGCTGTATTAACATGTGCCATTTTAGTTGCTAACTTACTATTTAATCACTTCTTAAGTACCATGTTTTGTCCTGAAACTCCTGAAACACATACTGAAGTTGTGTTTTTATCCACAGGGGTTTTCTTGACAGCAACATCCTCAACATGTCTATCCTAGGATTAAAGAAGAAACAGCCCAAGACTTTCAAAGTCAAAGTTATCACCATGGATGCTGAAATGGAGTTCAGCTGTGAGGTATGAATTTATTTATTAAACTTTTGAGCCTAAAAGGATGCTTTATCCATGTCTGTGTGGATGAGTGTATCATTTCCATGTCCAGGTCAATGCATAACACATTAAGTAATATTTGTTTTGCACAAGTCATGGTCTGTGTACTTTTTAAATGACTTATTTATCATTTGAAGATGTAGTACCAGTGCACCACACTAAGAAAGAAGGGGAAAACAGCTGAGCTTGTTTCTTCATAGATATAACCACTAATTTGCCATTTAAAAAACAGTTGAGCATGTTTCTTCATAGATATAACCGCTAATTTGCCATTTAAGAAACATACCAACTGAATGATGTCATATAAGTTGCTTGGAAAAGCATCAGTCAGGTTTTCCCCCAGGGAATTGTTTAGTAGACATCAATTTATGTACTAGATGACGGTGACGGTTGTATCTCAGGTCGCGCACCTACACTATAAAATACTGAAGAAATGATGTCAGCAAAGCAGTCACATCAAGATTTTACCACAAAGTTTGTTCTATAAAGAGAGCATGAGTTGCTTAGTAGTTACTGGAAATGGGAGTAGAAGCTGCAGACTTGTGCATTTGCTGTCAGCATCTGAACTCACTGTCTTTCTTGCGCTGATTTTCTCAGGTGAAGTGGAAAGGTAAAGACCTGTTTGACCTGGTGTGTCGCACTGTTGGTTTGAGGGAGACCTGGTTCTTCGGACTGAGATACACAGTAAAGGACACCTACGCCTGGCTGAAACCAGAGAAAAAGGTAAGTAAAACTGTGTGTTCATGTGCTGTTGAAATTTTGGGAAAAAAGTTTTTTTCCAACTGGGAAAATTCACGTGAATGCCCTCTGAACTCAGAGTTGAAATTTCAGAGTTGACGTCATGAAGAATTAAAAAAAACAAACACACACTAGAAGAATATGTCAGATATCATTTGGGTGAAACCAAATTACAGGGCTGAAACATTTCTCTTAATCAGGTCAGCAACTAGGGGCTGCAACTAGTGATTATTTTCATTATCGTTCTTTTTGCCGAGCCCACAGTGACGTCTTCTAATCACTTCTTTTATCCTACCAACAGTCCAATGCCCAAAGACACTTCATTTACCATTGTGAATAACAGAGAAAGCCAGGCAAATCCTTATATTTAAGAAGCTGGAACCAGCAAATCTTTGACTTTTTTACTTGGAAAAAGTAAAAGTACTTTAAGATCAATAAATGGACAAATGTTTGCAGCTCTAGTAATTATTGTTTTAATTGCTATTAATTATTTTTCAATAAAAAAAAAAATCATCATTTGGTCTATAAAATGTCAGAAAATAGCAAAAAAAGATCTCCATCACTGTTTCCCAAAGTCCTAGGTGACTTCTTCAGGTTTCTTGTTTTATACGACATGTTCACTTTGCAGTAATACAAAACAGTAAATCCTCACATTTGAGAGCGCAGAATGACGTTATGTTTTTGCTTGTTAAATGACTTCATACATTAATTGATCATTAAAATTGTTGATAAATTCTAAGTCGACCAGTTAAACTGTCCATGACCTAATTGTTTCGTGTCTTGCCAGTAACTAATTACATAGAGTCTGATCCTTACATGACATTCTGGCTGAGAGTCTGGTCTAACAAGCACATTAATGATCACTTTTTTATTTGTTCACCAAGGTCTTGGACCAGGAGGTTCCCAAGGACTCTCCCATAACATTTCATTTCCTGGCAAAATTCTTCCCAGAAAAAGTAGAAGAAGAGCTTGTCCAAGAAATAACGCAGCACCTCTTCTTCTTACAGGTAACACAGCTGAAAAAATTCCTTCGACTTGATCTTTTTTGTAGAAATACTTCTGAAGATGTATTTGCCGGTTTTATTTTAACATCAAGCAGAATTCACTCCATGTTTTAGAAAACTGAATGAAAAACGTTTACTTTGTTCAGTACATGTTCTCACATGTCTTCAAATTCATGTGTAGGTGAAAAAGCAGATATTAGACGAAGAGATATTCTGTTCCCCTGAAGCATCTGTTCTGTTGGCATCATATGCTGTCCAAGCCAAGGTAAGACATACATACGTACACAATGCAGACATACACATGGTGAATGGTTCCTTACTGTATCTCAACGTTTTGTCCATTAAAGTCCACTTGAAATTCACAGTTGCTGCTTTATGCAAATGCACTTCCAAATAAAAAGTTTTGATTTGTTACACAAAGAAGCTCTCACAGCCGAGGCACATTCGTGAGACCAAGACTTAAAAAAAAAATACATTTCACCTTTTTGGATACAGATTTTTGTCCTCAGAAGAGCAGATCTGCAAGATGGCAAAACAAACATTTTTGTTTTGTTCTCAGTTAGACTACATATATACAGTATGCTTTATGTTTTGCCACTATGCAACATTAACGCCTACATTTCTTTCTTTTCTTACTTGTTTTCCACCGTTTTCTTTAATCCCGATCACAGTATGGGGACTACGACCCAAACTTCCACAAGCCAGGCTTCCTGGCACAAGATGAGCTTTTGCCAAAAAGAGTAAGTATACAGTTTGCACAGTTTGCAGTTTCTGTTTGCATATTTGACTATACACGAGAGCACCTGTTGTAATTGCGCACAGCAGTTAGCCAATGTTTTTATGCTTGTGGCTGTAATCCAGGTTTTGATGCAATACCAAATGACAGCTGACATGTGGGAGGAGAAGATCACAGCTTGGTACGCAGAGCACAGAGGCATTGCAAGGTAGGACTGACCCAGGAGGCCTTGTGACAACAAGCACGTAAAGAGAATTAACACCTTTACAAAAGGTGTAGTTCTAGATCCTGTAGTTGAAGAACAATTTATATATAATGGTTTCAATACCCCTTCTGTCCCTTTTTACATGTGCATACAGGGATGAGGCTGAGATGGAATACCTCAAAATTGCTCAGGACCTCGAGATGTATGGTGTCAGCTACTTTGCCATTACTGTGAGTGTAAATGACTGTGCCTTGTTACTCTGTACATTTATAAATTTGCATGGTATCCCTGAGTATAGCTGTCATGTTGGTTTGAATTTCTATTTGACACATCCCATTGACAGCAAAACAAGAGAGACACAGACCTGTTACTTGGAGTGGATGCTCAGGGTCTTCACATCTACAGCCCCAACAGCAAACTCAACCCCAACAAGTCCTTTCCCTGGAGCGGCATCCGCAACATCTCTTACAGCGAAAAGGAGGTAAATGCAAGCTGTGGACTTTCTTTCTTCAGTCAGGACATTCTGCATCATTTTGTCACATTCCTGTCACTCTGTCGAAACAGAAAAACTGAAATTTGTAACTTTCCCATGTTGCAGTTCACAATCAAACCTCTGGACAAGAAGAAAGATGTTTTCAAGTTCTACTCATCTCAACTGCGTGTCAACAAGCTGGTTGGTTTACCTCTAAGTCCATGTAAATGTTTGACCGTTATGAAGTTACATCAAGTAAGATATTGCCGGTTTGTGTCGCCTGTGTCTCCAGATCTTGCAGTTGTGCATCGGTAACCACGATCTGTTCATGAGGAGGCGGAAGGTGGACTCCATTGAAGTGCAACAGATGAAGGCTCAAGCTAAAGAGGAGAAGGCCCGGAAGAAGGTCAGTGCTCTCTCAGCTCCACTGGAGAATTACAGATTAGACCTGATGTAAACTGTTCATACATATGGAAACTAAAGTCATAAATATTTGATCATAGATGATTGTTTTTACTGTGGTTTTGTTTCTTGGCTTTCATTCAGATGGAGCGTCAAATCCTGGCACGGGAAAAACAGATGAGGGAGGAAGCGGAACGAGCAAAAGAAGAGATGGAACGAAGACTTTTTCAGTTGCAGGATGAGGCGCGACTGGCCAACGAGGCACTGGTGAGAGCTTCATTGTTGACTTGAGATAATTGTTGAATCTTCCAGATGTTTGGGTGACATCCTGTGTGGGCATCAACCTTTAACATTCCTGTTGGTTATTAAAAAGACAGATGCTGTCAGAAATTGTCACAAGAAAATGACAAATGGCACAGTGGTAATAAAATTATGTCGACTTCTTTATAGAGCCAGATTCCTTCATGTAAAGCCTTAAACTCTTCCACAACCTATTTTATTCTCCAGCTGCGATCTGAGGAGACCGCAGACCTGCTGGCAGAGAAGGCCCAGATTGCTGAGGAGGAGGCCAAGCTGTTGGCCCACAAGGCTGCAGAAGCTGAGCAGGATAGGCAGAGGTTAGAGGTCACTGCCATGAAGACGAAGGAGGAGAAAAGGCTGATGGAGCAGAAGATGAGGGAGGCAGAGCAGCTGGCTGTCAAGCTTGTGGAGCAGTCCGAGAGGAGGTCTGGAATCATCTTGACTTGTGTCGCATTTGTTTTACTCGAACAGCCTTTATATGTGCATTACATAGGGGGAAGAGAGGCAAGTTGATAGCTGTCAGAGAGAGAATGAGAGAAATAGTTTTGAACTTCAATGTTTTGATGAGTCGCTGTCTGGTAAACTCACTTTCTAACTCCATACCCCCCAGATTTTTGTCCATTTTCAAACTGCATTCTTCAGCCCCAACTAACATTGACTCAATTGACATCACTTGAGGTATTTTTCCAGATTTGTTCAGGTCCCTCTGGAGTCAAATGACTTCATGATTTCCTTCAAATGGATGTAGTTTTAAATATAACTCTAGCTTTTCACTGAAACATCAAGCCCATGTATCCAGAATAAAAGGAAACCACACATGGTATTCTGTTTATAATACTCTAGGGTAATTACTGTATATTGATAACACCATTGCTGTCTTCCATCGGCCTCGACCTAACCAAAACTCTGGTTCCAGGTTGAAGGAGGCAGACCACCTGAAACAGGACCTGACTGAGGCAAAGGATGCAGAACGGAGAGCCAAACAGAAGCTGCTGGAGATCACCAAAACAACATACCCTGTACGGTGGTGATTATACAGCTGTCCCTACGCTCTTTGTGTTGTCTTTGTTATTTCAATTTGTGAACGCATGCATCTTGTTTTTGTTTATTATTGAATATCTGTGAAATATACTGTCCAGGTTATTACAGCACAGTTTTCTAAATAAAACTTGATGATAATGTTCATAAAGTTAAGATTGCAGATTATGCCATTGTGTGTCAACTTGTGCTTTACCTTCATGAGTATAACAACCTACTTGAAATCCCATTTCCTGTCTCCCAGCTCATAGCAGCCTACTCTACTCCACCTGCTCCCCCTGCTCCTCCCGAAGCACCCGACTTTGCCTACGAATCGGCATCTACGCGCCTCGACTTCAAGGACTCTGACATGAAAAGGCTGTCGATGGAGATCGAGAGAGAGAGGTGTGTTTTAATTCCCTGCAGTGATACTC
This sequence comes from Pagrus pagrus, assembly GCF_965226575.1. Classification (NCBI taxonomy): domain Eukaryota; kingdom Metazoa; phylum Chordata; class Actinopteri; order Spariformes; family Sparidae; genus Pagrus; species Pagrus pagrus. The sequence continues at coordinate 12,882,192 of NC_140198.1, forward strand.
TAGGCAGTTTAGATCGGCTTGTTTATATCTTGTCATGCGTTAATGCAGGCTGGAGTACATGGAGAAGAGCAAACACCTGCAGGACCAGCTGAAGGAGCTGAAAACGGAGATAGAGTCGTTGAAGCTGGAGGAGCAGCAGCAACAGGCTGGCCTCTACAACCTCCGCAGTGAGGCGAGGGGATATGTCCAGGAGCCTGTCTACATACCTCACAGCAATGTATGTATGAGATTGGTTACCCCTTTTTGTCAGATGTCTGATAGAGTGAATAAAGCAAAGAATCCAGCTTATAACTAATAATACAAGTGTTTTCACACTGTCTGCCGTTCCATAATAATGGGCTCACATGTAGACTGTAGCCTGCATGGTAACATTTGACATGTAATGCGAATTACCCAAAGCATAACGGAAAATCTTCTTCTCAAATGGAAATAAAAAACTCAAAACACTTGTTTTGTTTTGCAGCGAAACTCTGCGTACATGTCTCAGATGGCCTATTTTGAAGAAGTGTGATCCGAGTCCTGCAAGATGAAGAAGGAGGGCACCAGCTGTTGTGACTCTGCGCTTTTTTCAAAATGTTTGGTTAATTTTTTACCTGGCTGAAACTAACAGACAGACGCATACATACACTATGACTGTGTGCTTTTGGAAAGACTTTAAAACTATCCTTTACAGCAAACGGCCACTAGTTTGGCTGCCTGCATGGGCTGTCAGGCTAGATTGTACCACCTGCCACACTACAGCACCTTCCACATGCCTTTTATATGTAATGAACACATTAATATGCGTGACACTGATTCAGGAAATGGTGCTGAAGATGGATGTATGAACGAGTTTTGATGTGCTGATTTTCTTTTTTTGTTTTTTTTTGTGGCTTTAAGGGACATTTAGCTGTAAGATGGTCAGATGTAGAATCATGCCTTAATAACAAGTTACACAGTAATGCCTTAACAACATTTTTTGGTCAGGGATTCATTTTAAATTCAATACCGGCTTTAGGCAAAGTTCTTGCATTAGATTATTGGCAAATAATTTTTTTCAGGCTGTGGGAAATTATGAAAAACAATAATATCCTTAAGAAATTGTAAATATTGGAAGCTTTTGGTCATTTTCTTTCAAACGAGCAAAGTGTTTCTCAAACTTAGCTTTTAAAAATAATATATCAAAAAAATTCCCAGCTTTCTGATTATTAATTTAACAAGCCCTTATTGAATGTGACTTCAAAAACACTCAAGATGGGGCTGGGCAATATGGCCTTACACTAATATCCTATTTCGTAAAACACGATACATGTGGATATTTTTAAATCTCCTGCAAAAGACAAAATCAAGTATGCCAATATTTTTGACCAAATACCTCATCATTATTGTGACAGTATTGTAGGGGTGACTATTGTTATCACAAAATAGTAACACAGTGAGAGTTTTGTTAAATAATCATCAGTAATGTGGATATAATGTCTAAGTGGGTAAAGATAAGTATTAAAAGATGTAGAAACAGTCTGCTGAGTTCAGAAAATGATGTCACTTTACTGTGATGCAGCCTTTAAAACCAGGAAAAGACAACACTTCACGTCTTCAAGTCACAGCTCAATACAACAATCCAAAATGTAGGACAATATATCGTCTAATCTCAGGATATATTATTGATATATTGCCCAGCCCTAATTACAGATCATTCTTGATCAATGACATATAATGTGAAAAACAACATGGTGATCTTGCTCCTAAACGTATTAATTGCAACTTACAAAAAATTTTGACGAGCAGACGTGTGCAGGAACAGTGTCTCCTTGTGTACTCTCGTTCTGGTCTTTCATTTGTATTTGCTTGCGGTTTTTGTTACTTACTTCATGAACTGCCTTTACTGAAAACATCACACAGGTGCCTTTTTATAGTTTCTAGTGCCTCAAAGTGATGGTTAATAGAAATGTAGTATACAGCTACAGGCATTAGCTCTGTCATTTCAAGTTTTTATATTTTGTACTCTAGACTGTCGATGTGCCTTGAACTTTATTTTGTACTTTTATGATTTGAGTTACTAAGGTTTTATTCGTTATCATGTGCTCATGCGTGTCAGCGTTAGGGTTACTTTAAATTTGAGGTTGATTCTGGTTTGCAGAACGGCAGATTTGGGGCTTTTCCATTTTCTTTTTGTTCCTCTCATGTTCTTCTCAGGGTTAGTGTTGGAGACAATCACTGCAGGAAGAAACTCCTTGTTTTCCCCCTGAGATACACAGTATGGAGCCCAATAATGGTGACTTTTTCTGAACAGGCTATTTTCAGTAAACGTAGGTAAATCCAATAGGTGTTGCTAGCAGTGGGTGCACTGTACTTCATGAATACAGAGGTGGGTAACCTGAGCGAACTCTTTTCTGCTATGCTCCTCATTACAACCTTAAAAAAGGGAGAGGCTGGATGCCAAATGTACAGCCAGAGATTCTTCATGTTTGTTTATTTGGAACGGCCTATTAGACTGACTTGATTATGGACCTAAAAGTGACAAATGGTTAGTTTGTGATTGCCCTCATGATTAGGTTACAAATAAGTGAGGCTGACCTTGTTTGTATGTAAATGTTATTGTCAAATGTCCAACTAGAAATGTTCTTTTTTTCATCATTGCTTAAGTGCTTCAGTTTGCATCTTTAACCTTATTTATTTGTGCTGTAATGCCTTGAATAACATCACCGTACACATTTTCTTGAGGTCTATCATTGAGGAGGACTTTATTGTAATTTAATGTCTGTTTTGATGATTCTATAATGGGATTTTCCTGCCAAATTCAAGTCCTGTGTTAATAACAATTAGGTTTGCTTTGAAGTGACAAAAGATTCTCATGCACAACAAAGTTTTGTCAGTGATTTGGAACCCCAGATTATTTTGTGTATATCATTTCAATACAACAGTGATCATACAACAGTGTTTCTGTTTTTTCTGATGATTGTGCAGACATTTGGGGTTACAGTAGATCATAGACAACTAGCACTCAGTGGAGCGCATACCCCCATCAAGGCCCAACAATTGCTCATAGATTGCAGCCACCTAAATATGCCTGATTTCTTTTCATCAAGACCCATGCATTATTCCCTGAGAAAATTATGAAAAGCGCCCTATCTCGCGATGTTGCAAAGTGAGAAAAAATTCCTGGGTCCACCCTTTTAGCTGGAAGAGTTAGTGGAGTCTATTCTGGGTTAAAACCCATCCTCCTTCCAAGTTTTAATGAAATCACCTCAATAGTTTTATGTAATCCTGTTGACAAATAAGCAGACGCAGGTGAAAACAACCTCTGAAGGAAGGAAATTACAGAATCGCTCTTGCGTCAGTAAAATACAGGCATCTTAACATAATCGTGTAATATATCTTTTTAATCAGAGAACCTTCTTATATTCTTAATCTCCATTTGAAATTATCAGATTACAGATATTCACAGACAATCTGATGTCTGATTTGCTGGTGGTAGCCAGCAATATTTGCAATTTGGACAAGGATGAATTGTCCAAAATTAACAGTTACATTGATCTTGTTGCTGTAGTGCAGTCTGTTGGTGATTAACACTAAATTCTTCAGGATTACTCAGGTGTGCATCACAACATCCTGCATTAAGATCAGTCTGAAGAGAGGGGGAAACACAGCTACATGTTCAAACATATAAGACACAGGGCCTATTGTAGAGCAAAAAGGAAGAATCTGTAGCTTTGTGCGATAAATGTGGCATGGGCCTACAGGGATATTGTATATACACTTACATCACAAAAAACACACTCCCTTTGGATACACTTCTATAAAGTGGAAAGTGTGTACAGTCTGTGATCAGTAATGTTTATATTAAATTATAGAGTAAAGAGCATTTTTTTATCTACTACAATCAGTTGGATTTGTATGGGACAGAATGAAAATGTACCCCTTTTTAAAGTGCAATATGTAAGAATTGGCCAATTGACGAATTCACACTCACAACATATAGGGGGGAGTATATCACCAGAGTGACCGCTTACTACTGCCAACTGTTGCTGCCGCTAGCTATTAGCTATTAGGAGCTCAGAGCACCGGGGAAGTGTTGGTGTTAACACCACTAGCAAAGAAGTATTAATGCCTGACGGGCTGGGGCAAGCTGGTTAATATGCTAAATATTGCAACACAATACATGGACGCCATAACATCAAAACAGTTATTTCACCACAATCTGTTGATAATTTAATAGTCTTAAATGCTTTCAGCTAAATTCTTATATTGCACCTTTAACATTGTTAAAATGACCTCATCATAGCAATGTGAGCTACATTGAACTGAAGTCCTGCTTTTTGTGTTGTGATTTTTATAAAAGCTGTTTAAATACACGTATTGTATGTAACATAGACTGAGCAACAACAGTTAGACAGAAAATACCAGTGAACTTTGTCTATCAGGTAGCTATAAATCTATGGACACTGCACTTGTTTAATCTATAATAGTCTATTTGTAGACTTGACTCTTGTAAATTACAAGAGTGAAAATACTTTATAAAACACTCTCCAGTTGTTTGCTACACCTGCATCAAAATGTGACATTCATGAGGTTTGTCTGCATTTTGTGATGAATTTCTGTGATGGCAGATGTTGTGGAGTACCACTTTTTTTTACTCACTTACTGAATTGAATCAGATTAAGCCACTCAGCCACACTCAAAGCATTAGGATCAGTGTGTTTCTGTGAGTGTTTTTCTATGTGTTTGCACAGTTGTGACTACATGAGAGGGTATCATAGTTAAAGTGTTCCTCCAGCCTGTAGCAGCTTGTATTTTCTCACCAGCACAGAGACCATATTGAATCATCTGAGGCCTTGAATCAAACTATCAAACAAAAACACTTGTTGTTTTTCCCATTCGTTCAGCCAGCTGAAGTTTGGAGACGATATAAGACGGACCAACTCTACCACTGTACCTTTGTGAAGACAATGAGGGTTGTTCTTGGTTTGCTGTTGTTGCTGCTCGCTCTGTGTGGGTCAGGGGCTCAGGGGGAGAGTGGAGGCCTCGGTGAGGTGGGTGAGATCAACGAGAAGACGGCTCCAAAAGATCCAGCTGAGGAATCGACTGAGCAGACCACAAAGCAAACCTACCCTGACATCTGGACGGAGCTGAGGCCACTGAGAGACATGGTGGTGGAGCTCAAGGTGTACGTGGAGCAGCTGCAGAGAGAGAATTCAGGTACAGACTGATTACTTTTCCTGTTCAGTGATGATCATGTTCGACTGAAGTCTGTCAGTGCACTGATGTAATGATTGGGAGTTCCAGAATAAAACTTTAAACATCAATATGATAAGGACTGGATCGTTTAAGTACATTTAATGAAACATACAACAGAGCTCAGTGTGTTATTTTGTTATTTTGCAAAACTGGAACTGAAATCTTAGACTGACTAGACTAGACTGACGGCCACCGAGAGCAAAACAAGTGTCCTGGGGTTTACTAATTATTGGCCTGATTGATTATCAGATCCAATATTCCGCATTTTTTTGATTATGAGGTTTTTTTTGTTTTGTTTTGTTTTTTAAATCCCACTGCCTATGAAATAAATGAATTTACAAATGGGCTGTTTTGGCTCTGATGCAGCATGTAGTCTGCAAAGAGACTAAAGTGAACACATTCATGTAATGGAGTAAAAAGTACAATATTTGGAGTCGAGGTATAAAAGGGAAAGAAATGTAAGTACTCAAGTAAACTACTTGTACCTCCAAATTGTACTTAAGTACAGTACTTGAGTAAATGTGCTTAGTTACATTCCAACACTGCTGTTCTGTGATTCACTGTCATTGTATTAACTCCAGACCTGCAGACCAGACTGAGCAGCAGTGAGAGTGAACTTCTCATCAGCAAGTCCAGGATTGACCAGCTGGAGAGAGAAAATGCAGGTGAGACTGTATCTACTCATCCAGACACACACACACACACACACACACACACACACACTGATATTTCTAATTCAGTCCAGGTTAATTTTAATTATATAATCGTTCTTTTTTGTGTCATCAGAGAAACCAAAGGTGGCCTTCTACACAGGTCTGACTAATGATGGAATAGTTGGACCATACAACACAGACACCACACTGAAATACAGCAAGGTCTTCACCAACTTTGGCAATGCTTACGATCCATCTACAGGTAATATACTGCAGCTCACATGAACAATACACACGTGTATTTTTTACACATGTACATTTACATTAAATTATTACTGCTTTTCATTTTCTGCTCTCACTCTGTAGGTTTCTTCACAGCACCAGTCAATGGGGTCTACTATTTCCAGTTCACTGTGTGTGCTTACCGAATGGGTACTCTCATTATGACAATGCACAAGAACAACCAAGAGATCATGTCTAATTGGGAGAAAAAAAGAGATCAGGGTACTGAATTTGTTACTAACTCTGTTATCTTGGAGCTGGTGGCAGGAGATGTTATTCACCTGGTTCTCCCAGCAAAATATACTCTCTATGACAACAAGGGTAACCTCAACACCTTCAGTGGCTCCCTTCTCTTCCCGCTGTAAGGATGTTGTTCAGGCTGCTGTGTGACTGATAGACACAAACCCTGTTGTTATTGGTTAAACTGTTAATCTTTCTAAAATGCTGATGTATCCCAGCACTGCTGCCTTCAAGACACATTTCTGTACATTTCCTGCATGTATCAAATAATGTGATTCTGAATCTGACATTTAAATAAATCAAAGTTGCATTCAAGTTATGGATTCTGTTTGTTATCATTGACTGTAGGCTGTGAAGCCTGTGATAAGTTTTATAGATTCACTACAAGTCTCATTTCAGCCATTTGCATCTCAGGCCCCCTTATTCAAAATAAATAAGATGACCTTCCGGTTTTACTTCAACACAACATGAAGTTATTGCACAGTCTGTATGATCTACTGCAGCTGATACTCTGTATATCAGAGTAATACCACCCTCTGGTGATAAAACATTTGTACTGCATTGAAGAGTTTGAACAGACCTTGGAGTACTTCAGTGAGAGGGTATGGGGCCTGAACACGTTCAGTGAACTGTTGGTACATATGAACATAAATTGTGAAAATACTGTATTTGGTTGAACATTTGGATTTGGATCTGTATCAAAATAAATAAAGTGGAAGTTAATTCTGGTGACTGGGTGATGCAAGTGCACAATGTGTTCAACACTTACATAAAAACAACCACATATACAAGAATTCTAATCAAGTGTTGGTCTATAGTGCCTATAAAAAGAACATTTTCATTGTTTAATGTCAAAATTAAATAAAAATGCATCTAAAGTAGACAACAACATAACCAAACCACTAAAAGTAATGTATAATCAACAGTCGAAACAAAACCTTCACAATGTGAGTCACTCAAATGCTGAATGTATGAATATCTGACCCTGACCTTTGACCTCTGGCACCAGTTCAGCAGTCTGAAGGACCCTTGGATTGTCCAAACTGAGATGAAGTATTTTGCTTACCACCAGAGGGCTCAAGAGAACAGATAATAACTGATTGAACAAATCATTTATAAAATAGAGAAAGAATGAGATAAAAGTGAGACAGAGTGAAGAACAAGTTTAACTGAGTCACACTAAAAGGCGTCAGCATTAGGATCAGTGTGTTTCTGTGAGTGTTTCTCTATGTGTGTGTATTAATAAACACAGTGTTTACACAGTTGTGAGTACATGAGAGGGTATCATAGTTAAAGTGTTCCTCCAGCCTGTAGCAGCTTGTATTTTCTCACCAGCACAGAGACCATATTGAATCTGAGGCCTTGAATCAAACTGTCGTCGAATCAGAACTGTTGTTTTTCCCATTCGTTCAGCCAGTTTGGAGATGATATAAGACAGACACACTCTTACTTAAAACAATTTGTGTCTGAGTCTTGCTTTTGGGTCCAACAACAACAAATGCACTGGACAGATTGAACAAAGCTGATAGTATAAAAGCTGATACTATACTGTAACTTTCATACAGTCTAGACAAGATCAACAATTCAGTAAAGAAAGGTTTCTGTGAATGAACCCCTTAGTGTTGGCAGTGTTAGTGAAATGGGTCAATCTGTACCTAAACAACAGACTTTCCGTGGCTTTGCTTCCCCACTTTCAGAAAAATCGCTGAAATATGGCTGACTGGGTGCTCCATAGTAATAAAAAAGGAAACTTTCCCTGTTACAGAACCACTTTGAGGGCCTTTTGCTGCATAAACTGTCTCAATGGCAATGATGGAGCTGCTCGGAGGAGATTATGATTACACACAAAAAAGGATTTTCTAAGCACTAAAGAACAGTGAGGGAGATAAGTGGATGAGGGAGAGGGTTTCCCTCACAGGAATTCATCTCAGCGTGATGTCCAGCAGCCACAGGAATATCAGATTTGGGAGAATGAGTCTCATTCAGAGAGTTCGTTTGGCCTTAAGATGGGTTCTCTACCTCTTTATCTATGGAAACCCTGCGACAGTTCCTCCCATCTGTTTTAGCTGCGATCTGTCCCATGGCATTTTACACACAGATTAAAATAACAGGAGGAAAGGGGCCGGGGTACATTTGGAGACTGCGAATTGCATTCTAGGCAGCGCTGACTGGACAGGAAGGGCTACAAAGACATAAAGGAGTGAAAGCACGTCCTACACACAGAGAAAAAGAGAATAGGCCTTTGAAGGGGTTTTGCTGTGAAGGCATTTAAAGGAGTGAAATAATTGGATGCTGGAGGCCTCGTCTCAGCAAAAGCAAGAATGCCAACGCCATTCTTTCCATGAGTGTGAGGCATGTGGAGGAGGTAAAGTCGGGTGACAGGGGTTGTCATCCAGTAAAGTCACAACCAAGGGGTTTTAATGTCTTCTTTCACACTACACCATACAGTCAATATAAACAGATTTTTTTCTGTACAATCATATCTTGAGAAGGCGCCAAGTTATACACAGGTACCAGGGGATCTACACACTGTATTGCTTCTTGAGAGATATTGATCCTTTCATGGCTACTCGGCTCCACTGCAGATGGAAGCGAGCTGCTTCCCTGCTTGGTATCACCTTGGTGAACTTGGCAAGGAATGAATGAACGCCTGAGAAAGAAATGGAGGCAGAACAGTTGAATGTAATCTCTACTCTTATTCCTACTCTGACCGCAATTGGGCTACGGTTAAAGGAACAATTGGACAAGGGCTGGGCTGGCTTATCCTCATTCATCCTCATTCAGTATATAGTAATTGACTGGAGCTGAGTTAAGGTTATTTGACCAATATTTAATTCAAATGTGTCAGAGTTTATCTACTGTGATTTAGCAGAGCCGGCTTAAAGGTCATAGTGATAACATTTTTATGTAGACAAATCATCAATAATGCATCTACAGAGCTTGTAGAAAGGTGCAGAAGAAAGGCTTCTCTGTTCCTTAAAAAATTGAGTGAGAATTAATAACTTTATAATGTTTGTCGAGTGTTTGTTTATCTCTTTGTAAGAAGTCTGACGGTTGTTTCCAGCTTCTATCAAGGTTTGTGAGCCAATAGTGAAACGCCGTTGGAATCACGTGGTATCTGTTTCATCAGCGCTCAACAGTCTTGGTTGTTGCCAGTTTGTGGAAAAAACGATGAAAATGAATGAAAACAAAGAATGGCTGAGCTCTACAGTATGCGCCCAAGGTAATGTACTGCCCTAATGTTAGCTGGCTAGCGTTAGCAATGTTAACATTAGCTAGCGTTGGCAATGTATATAGAGAAAATAGAGGAGAAAAATGTGCATTCTTCTAGCGTTTGGAGGCGTTTAATGAATGGTTTATACTAATATTGGGGGACACAAACTGCCAACTTATCAAACTTGCCAAAATTGACGTGGAAGATTTTACAGCCTGTTTCCTTTAAAACTTTACGTAAGAACATGAATTCTTCTCTCCAGGGCGTCTGAGATTTGTTTAATTTTTTCTTCCCCTATCCATTTCTCTCCATTTCTCTCACCATCTCCCACTCACCGAGGCGGGCGAGGCGCAGCAGTACACTAGAAAGAGGTTATGATAACTTGATAGATGAAAAAAATGAAAACTTAAATCGGGAGAAAAACAGGAGAACTGTGACCCTGGGAGGAAACCGGGATAAAAGCAAAGTAAAATGGGAGTCTCTCGGGAAAATCGGAAGGGTTGGCAAATATGCACGTCCCATCAGTTATGAGCTTGTATCTGAGTGTTTGCGAATATATGCAGGTGTATTTGTGTGTGTGTGTGCGTGCCATTTGTCTGTACCTGGTAAGGTCAATGCCTCACATCAGTCATCTAGGCCAATGGGACTTTTCTAATCTGTCATGATCTGTCAACAGTTGACTGCACAGAACGCATGACGGATGCTGCCTGACAGTTTTATATCTACAGGGCTTGTTTCAGTGCAATTTATGTGTGTGGGACTCTGTATTATATCCATATGCTTCTGTCTTTGTCGAGACAAACCTATATATGAATATTTCTTTGTTGTACTGTAATCGCTATGTAGCCTCAGAGGGGACTAACCAGGCAGCAATATGAGAACTTCATCTTTTATTGTTTATCCTTTCCATTTGACTCGAGGCAGTGAGAATAACAATGAAAAGAGAGATGCTTTTATTTTGGTTCGAACAGGCCGTTTTGAAGTGCAACTCGCAGAGAGCGTGGCGTCTTTAGCTGATAAACTTTGTCAATGAGATGCAAATCCATGCAGCACTGTGGAGGGAAAAAGCCAACAGAGCTGGGTTACACTCACACACACACACATACTCTACACACACAAACACACATTAAAAGCTAACTTTCTCCTTAAAACACTTAATACATGCATGCATTTGCTGCGACGCTGCATAGTCTAATTGTCTTTCTTCTTGATCAGTCACTTAGTGAGTCGCACACCGCCGGTGTCAGCTGCAGCACACTCAGCCGTCTGGGCAATCCTGTGCCCAAATTGAATCAAGCCAATCATCCTCACCAAATCCAATCATTCTGCAATACAGGTATTCCATGTGGGGCTTGATTCAATAACTGAAGAATTGTATTCCAAAACATTATATATCCATTTTAGCTTCAAGATATATCACAACCAAAAGTTTTTCAGTTGACTCAGTGAGACGGCAGTAATGGGATTTAGTTTGTTGATGTTTTTTTTCAGTCTACAGTAAATGTTATACTTATACTTATACTTATACTTATTAGCCGTGTTTCCATCAAAGTATTTTTCTGTGCATTTCTAAGTACTGTATTAGGCAAGGTTGACCAAATGACGTTACTTGAAAAATCGTTTAAAAGGTGCATTTATCTCACATTTATCTCACCTGAGAAGAAGAAGAAGAAGAAGAAGAAGAAGAAGAAGAAGAAGAAGAAGAAGAAGAAGCTGTGTCCGCTGCCGGCATCTTCCTGCTTGTCAAATATGGCCGTGCCAATATTAGTATTAGGATTTGATTACATCAAAATAAACAGCATGTAGTGCTCATTTTCCATTCTGGGATATTAAACTATTACAGAAGAAGAGGACTCAAGGAGATCACATGATTAAAGAGCTCTTAATGGTGGGAAACCATGCGGAAAATCTGATGGAGAAATGTTTGTTTCATGCTTTAATTTGTTGAACACTGATGATGATGAACCCCTCATGACTCCACACGTCTGATGTTTTGGTCCGCCAATATTTTTAGTCTCTTAAAAACAGCAGAGGCTTGAGTGTTGTTTAAAGGGGCAATATATAAGAACAGACTGTGAAGAAACAACAGTGTTGACGTTATGTCAAGACAGAGACTGAAGTTAGGCGATAGTACGATATCTTGTCTTTTCCTTTTCTCAGGAAGTGAGAGGACCACAAAATCATCGTTACTGCTTGACCACTCATTTTTTTTATTTATCGCAATTGTCCTTCCGCAATCACTTCTGGTTTGGTCGAAATGAACCCTCACCTCACCATTGTGTGAAATCATTCTGACTCTTCACTGTTTTCCCCTGCTGCAGATGCCTGACTCTCTCCTGCTCCTATGCTGCTTCACACCTCTTCTGTCACTACCTGTCATGTCTTCTCGTCTCTTGAGTCATAGACCCAATCCAATTTACACACCCCTTGCCTTACAAGTGGTAATGGTTGAACTTTACCCCTATGAAATGTGTCAACCCTTCAATCCTCATACGTCATCAGATGACGTCATTCTGTGTTTACGTTGCAGCCTGACTTTCCAATATGCCGTCTTCTGCTGTGGTTAATCCCTTTCGCAGGACGGACAGACATGTATTGGATGTTGCGTGTACAGAACAGAACAACAAAAGCACAGTTTACAGATTTCACTGACAGAATGTTGAACTGGCGACTTATCCAGGGTGTACCCCGCCATCGGGGTAGTTATAGCAGTTATAGAGTAAAGTGGGCAGCAGGTAGCAGATATGCTGCCCCCTATATTTTCGGATAAATGTTCTGGCCATGTTTTACAAATAAGACCATATCAAACATATGTCATGATTTGTTTGCTAATTCTGTTTCTTTTTCACATTTACCTTTTCACCAAATTTTTAAAGCAGAAAGTGAAACTGCACATAAAAACAAGCGGATGTTGAATATAAAGAGTATATATAATATACACACAGAATATAAAGAGCAGGTGTCCGGCCCAACTTTCATTTCTGTTCCCAACATATTTGCATAGTTATCAGGCTGACATTGGGTTGCCTGATCCCTGCATTAGTCTCCTATTCCTTTGGGGGAGCACCTTCCTAATGCATCGTAATCTGCCATCAAAGCCATCCTCACGCAACAGTGACAAATAAGTCATCCTACTTAAGCCTGGGATGGGAAGAGTCTTGGCCACAGAAGACGAGCCACATGGTCTCCCTCACCGCTCAGTGATTGGAGTCGGAGGGCACGTTTCGCTTTCCTCCGCAGATCTGTTGAAGGTGACGGCTGTGTCAAATTAGATATTGATCCTAAGTGTATGTGTGAGCTTATTTGTGGGTACTTCCTCTATCTAATAGCTTCAAGCATCTGTGAACGACAGCCATTCTCTGATATCAAATACCTCAGCATGTTGGTGATTAGCCAGTGGCTTGTTGAATATTTGATTTCCTGTCCCTTCTTTGAATGTGTGCGCGTGTTTGTTGTGCATTCAACAAATATTAGTGGGTCGATTTTCATTTGTGTGGACGGACCCTGAACGTGAAGGTTGACTCCTCCTTTTATCTGTTATGCAGCTCACCAACATAAGGTGACACTGTTGATTTAAGGATGGATCAATAGGACAGGATACTGTCAAACCAGGAGATAATGAGGCAGCTCTCGTACTCACAGCATCGTGTGTTTACTGATGCCATTTTGAATGCATTTCGTTTGGTCTGCACTTTATTTCTGTTCAAGGATGAGAATCTTTAAGAGCTTGTTTTACTTTAAGTTGGATATTGAAGCTCAGTTAACAGTCTCATGCTCCGATCCCTCTTCAATAAAAGATTTTTCCTTTTAATCACTTTTGCAAATTTCACTGAAGATGTTAATGTATTTTTATACCCTATAAAGATATTTTATGCTTTATCATCTACATTTTACTCTCCTTACAATTTCAGCAATAAATACACATAAAGACTTTTACTACTTTCTCTTTTCTCAAGTGCAATGGTCTGTAAGATTTTATCTTTACCATTCAGACATGATTATCAAGCTTCCTTACATCTTTACTGAGCTTTCCACACTACAGTATGCTTTGATTTGAATGTCAAAAAAGAGAATTTCATGGTCTGGCCCTAACCCCAGATCCCAAAAAAATGTCAATACAGATAGCCACCAACCGACTCCAAACGGCCCAAAACACACTCCTAAATACCCCCTGGAGGAACAATTGTAAAATGTTGCCCCTGACACTTTGTCAAATTTCACCTCTGATCCATCCCATTCACTTTGCAGGCCTGCCTCTAACCAAACCCTAGATCCAAAAAAAAACCAACAACAATAGTGACATCACAGTTGGTTATGATTGTTCCACTGTGACATCCCAATTGGTTGTGTTCGTTCCACTGTGACCTCACAGTTGTATTGGTTGTTGTGATGTCATATTGGAACAACCAGTACCACGGTTGTTCCACTATGACTTCACAGTTGGTTATGATTGTTCCACTGTGACATCACAGTTGTACTGGTTGTTGTGAGGTCATAGTGGAAAAACCAGTACCACAGTTGTTCCACTGTGACATCACAGTTGTACTGGTTGTTCCACTATGACATCACAGTTGGTTACGATTGTTCCACTGTGACATCAAATTTGTACTGTTTGATCCACTGACATCACAATTGGTTGTCATTGTTACTCTGTGATATCACAGTTCTTTATGTTTGATCCACTCAAATCACAGTCGGTTATGTTGTTCCACTGTGACATCAAAGTTGTACTGGTTGTTCCAGTTTGACACCACAGTTGTACTGGTTGTTCCACTGTGACATCACAGTTGGTTGTGTTTGTTCCACTGTGACATCACAGTTGGTTATGTTTGTTCCACTGTGACATCACAGTTGGTTGTGTTTGTTCCACTGTGACATCACAGTTGTACTGGTTGTTGTGATGTCATAGTACCACAGTACCACGGTTGTTCTACTAAATTCCAATAAATGTTCCAATAAATTGCAAACTTCACCCACCCAATGTCTCGGTTCTTCTCACCACTTTCACAGCATCATTTTCAGCCACAGCTGGCAACTATTTTTCAGTGAGAAGTTCTTAAAAAAACAATGTTGAGCATGTCAAATTTGTAAGGAGATACTGTATATGTCCGTCAAAGTTGTGTTTCCAGCGTGTTCCACTGCCTCCCAAAATATCAATGGCAAAAAAATCATAGCCACTCTAATTACAAAGTCTGTCGGAGCTTGAAAAGCCGTATTTGCAAATATTAAGTTCCACATACGCTGAGCCAAATAAATTAAGGGAGTCATCTGGAGGAGCCAAACTGAGCCACTACATAAACCAGCTCCAAACTCTCAGTTGTTGCGTTTACAAACATGATTTGGCATGAACAGAGACAATTTGAAGGAGATGACTCAGCAGAGGAAACTGCGCACAGCCGAATGATAGATGTCTGCACAGAACAACAAGCTGCAGCTCTGCCCTCTGTTGTTGTCACAGGCGGACGAGTGCAAAGGCTCTTTAAAAACAGAAAATGTTTGAGTGCATTTGTGCCGTTAGTCGACTAAAACAGACTTGTTTTTATTTTTGTTGATGCGAGAACTTATGGGAAGAAAAGTTCTGCCTTTTCTACATGTCACACTTTTTAAAACATTATGCAAAATGCAGGTGGTAAAAAATGTCCAGGTTGCAGGTTTTATCTTATATTAGATTTCAGTGGGTTCAACTGAGAGAGTGTGAGCAAGAAAAGGTGTGTGTTTGTGTTGGTGTGTGTGTGTGTTTTGGCTCACCCTCCTAAATCCTCAGGCTGTTCATCTTATCATCTGAGATTTGGCAGCTTCTCCTTGTTTGTGTATGTATATTTAGATATTAAAATATGTGTGTGTGCGTGTGCGTGTGTGTGTGTGTGTGTGTGTGTGTGTGTGTGTGTGTGTGTGTGTGTGTGTGTGTGTGTGTTAATATGTGCTGGAAGTCTAACTATGCTAATACGTTCTCTTATCCTTTCCTTCTCTCACACACGCTCACCGTCTCCCCTGCTCCTCTGTTCCCGTCCTACTTCCTCCCGATCATGTGACCAGCTGGCAGTGAAGGTGATTAAGTGGAAGAACCGCAGGTCCAACGAGGCTGGAGGGCGCTACAGGTCCCAGGATGCCGAGGGGAACCTCTCTGTTTTCCTTGCCCCCTTGAGAATCCTCATGTCAGTAATTAGCGAACACCGCCTCTGGTGTCTGTGTCTGTGTGTGTGTGTGTGTGTGTGTGTGAGGGTACTGTGTGTAGCAGATTTTTGTTTGCACATGTAAGAGAGAATATTTTGGACCAGCTGTTCAGTTGTTGCTTATTTGTGCGTTAGATAATTGGAGTCTGATAAAAAGATTTTGTCTTCATGTTAGATTCTCTGTTGCAGATGTACCCGTCTTTCTTTTTAGGACATTTTGCAGACTGATTTCAAAAGAGAGCTCAGTGTCTTACTGAAGTACCCTTTAGCAGGACTCATGACTTCTAAGGAAATCAGCGACTCTGTGCAGGGATTGAAATGGTGACCTTTAAATCCCAGAATGCTCTCTGTTGGTCTGCATCCATCTCAGTGAAAATGCAACAGTTACTCTGCTGTATTTTACAAACCACAACGTTCTGGATATAATTCATTGACAGGGGACACCACCACCAGACGTTGACAGTGTTAGGAATTGCTCATTCATGGAATCTCATTATGTTCCTCTTGGGAGTGGCTGAGTCTCGTGTGACATCTAGTGATAAAAATTCAGTATACTGTTCAAGTCTTAGGACTTATATCACACAGGTTTGACAGTGTTTAAAAATCAGCCCAACCCTACCAACCAGTGAGGCAGTTAGCGGCCTGATAACGTAGAAGCATATATGCCAATATTTGGCAAAAAGTTTATAAAGCCTTTAGAATTCATGTTGAAATTCTTAAATATATTGTTTTTAACCTTTATTTTTAGCCTTTGTTTATTTAGCCAAATAAACAAAGGCTTTTTAACCTTTTCTGACAGGTTTAACACAAAGGGACCCAAATGCAGAAACTGAGGCAGGGTGGTTGAAAACTAAAATCAGGCTTTAATCAAAACTGTCCAAAGTCCAACAATCCAAGATCCAAGATCCAAGGAATAAAGGGCAGACAACAAAACAGGAGTAATCCAAGAGCAAAGAACAAAACAAAATACAAACCAGATTACACTTAATCAGGAAGCAAATGCAGGAAAACATGATGGGAAGACAGGACCTGGAAAGACAGACAAACCAACGAAGAGAAAACACTGGTGTACACAAAATATGGCAGGAAAACAGACAAAGGGAGGAAGTAGACAGTGACACATGACACAGAGGAGAGGACTACAAAATAAAACAGGAGATAACTAAACAAAAAACATTTTGCCATTAGAGTACCTTGGATTTTTCTCCTTTTTGAGGATACACACTATATCCTCAGTTTGACTCCCTGCGTATAATGATGATGAGTTCATTAGTATGCAATAGCAAACACAGCCAAATGTCTTTTTTATACACTGTTTGGTAGGCGAGTGCAGTCTAATTGTGGGTTTCACAACAATGGCACGAACACTGATTTCCTTTAACATTTAGACATAACATAGTGACTTTCAAATGTCAGTATCATTAGATTAATAGAAGGGCTCCACCTGCACTACAGTAGGAGGTGGACACAATATATAAAGAAGAGTGAAGGGCACTGACTCCAGACCAGCTCCCATTCAGCTCACCAGCTTTCCAACGTCCAGTGTGTCCCTGGAGACGGGTTTAGCGGCAGCCGACGGTCCTCCTCTCTCTGCTCCATACCATCAAACCATCAATTCTCTCTGAATATCAAGGATAGGTGCAGGTGAAGAATCTGGTCAACAGTCTTTCTTCAACTGGAAGTGAAATATACAGATGTAGCTGATGGTCGCGTTCACTCGCTGTTAAGTGGAAAAAATAGCTTGCAACTAGAAATGTTAGATGATTTTGAAAATACTGACGCAACCCGAAGATTCATTGAAAATGTAGTTAAATCAGTAACAGTCTGCAGTTTACAAGGACAGATACATAATCAATCAATCAATCAATCTTCATTTGTATAGTGCCGATTCACAGATTCGCAGATCTTGACCATACTTGTATCTAACTGCCATAAGAAAGCAGAAAAAAATGATGCCAGATACGGACTAAATTTATTAGTATGTTTAAAGGAACAATTCATCCGAAAATGAAAATTCAGTCATTGTCTACTTAGCCTCGTGCTGACGGACATTCGGTTGCAGTGCTTCGCAGTCCACAAAACAATTCTGGAGCTTCACAGCAAGACAGTGTTACAGCTTCTCCTTGACAATTGAAGTAGATGAGGACATGTTTTAAAATGCAAAACAAACACGCACGCACACACACACACACACACACACACACACACACACACACACACACACACACACACACAAACACACACACAGAGAGAAACACATGAAATTACTTCAAACAGCTTGTCCCATCCTCAACGTGCGGTCGAGCTTGTGCATCTACATCAGATTGGGTGCACGCTCACACTTTTATCTCAGCAGCTACAGTGAAGATTTCAGCTTAAAAAAGGGCGTAAATAACATCTTCTCAAATCAATTTTGGATCTTAGAGCTCCAGAAATGTTTTGTGGACTATACAAAACTACACTTGACTCTCCATCGGCATTAGGTTGATTAGATAATGACTGATTTTTCATTTTTGGGTGACCTTATCCTTTAATTAATTCCATGTTACCATGTTGCGTTAAATGAAAACTGAAAACAGGTGTGCCAGATGTAACTGTTACCTAACGTTAGCTTGTGAGAGAAACTGGGGCAAAAGATGATTGATCTTTGTTTGGGAACTAATGAGTGTGATTTCAATTCACTGAGAGTAACATCGTAACATATTGCAAACACACAGATTAAGCAGCCCAGTCAGTGCTGCTTTCAGCTCAGAAAAGGCTTGTTTTCTGTTGAATTGAGAGAGCTTCTTCACAAATCTGGTTTCGCTGCCAAAGCCTTGGCTATTGCAGATCCCTTGGGAAAGTGAGAGTGTGTCTCCCCATCTACGACAGCTGCTGATGAAAAAGCCTTTGACCTCGGCTTCATCTGGAAAGCCTCACAGCACAACACAGAGGTTGTAGTGGGAGGCTGCTCGCATTAATGTAAAGCTCTGAATACATGATCTCAGCTTGGAGTCACTACAGAATAAACATCTCGTTTGTCTCTTTTTGGGCAAACAGAGTTTATAGTAAAAGTCGTGAGTTGTTCAGCCATTCTTATCTTGTTACTCTGCAGTCAGCTGTCATGTTAATGGGTAGCACCTCTCCATATTAAGTACGCCCTTGATCCTTCTGTCCTTCAACTGATGTGGTCCTGAATTACATTATAGATACACTCACTTACATGGCAAATATACACATACACCCCTACACAACAACAACAACACACACATACACACAGACACATTTATCCCAGCCTTGTTTTATAGGCTATTTTCCAGTCCAAAGTCCAAACACCTCATTCACTCAAACTCAATCGTATCCACACTCTTATCATTTCCCAATTCTTACCCCATTACATCGCTGGCTCACGCACTCCCTTTCATGACGAAGCTAATAAGCAGACAAAGACAGAGGAAATGAAAAAAATTAGTTGAGACACAACCCTCATTATTTCCATTCACAGCACCAGCGACATCGTAATTGCAGAAAAAACATCGCTGTCTCTTCTTCCCCACATGCTCCATTTAAGTCTGATGCCCTGAAAAGAACAAGTGATTGATGTTTCTCTCTTCCTCTCGTCCCCCTCATCGTTTCATTCATCCAAGCAGTCTTTCATGTTCTTCGTACGTCTGCCCCACATGAAAAGAGCGAATGAATATCACAGAAAAAGAGGTAACGTTGAACAAGAGGGGGTGAATCTGCGTGTAAACCTACCGAATGACACAAAGTAGCCTTTAATTGTTGACTAGAAATCTTTCTTCCCGCATGTCTTTGATCCTCTCGTTACAGAATCAATACTCTGTGCAGACACACATGAATGAATGCTGATATGCTCCTGCACACACTCACAAACAAGGACACACACACACACACACTGATATTCCCAGGAAATCGATCGGGGCATTCAATCTTCTCATAGCAGTGTTTCGAGCTGCTGCAACGAGTTTCTCAGTGTTTTGTTTGACATTGAGGAAAATTCAATATAAGAAAAAATGTACTGTTTGCGCTGCAGGTAATTCTTTATTCAGGCCCACAACATATAGACTTCAGCTGCGGTGTGTGTCACTGTGTTTGATGGACGTGTGTGTATGTACAGTAGGTGTGTGATGTGCATTGATGATGTGACACAGAGATATCTCTTCTTTAGTTTGTTGTGTGTCCTGCTCTCCAGGACGGTTGGAGGACTTTTATAGAGCTGATGCACATGAGATAGAAGGACATACTGGCATCTGATTGGCTGTCTCACATCAAGGTGAGCTTGCCCCTGAACGTCTACCTCTACCTCGTTCATGTGTCAGTTTCCGTCACCGGTTGCAGCAGCAGGACGTCGAGCACGGTGTGATTACATGAGCTCAGTACTCTTTCAGGTGCTGATAGGAAGGTTTGGCGTCCAGTTTCCAAGAAGCATTTAATTCAAAGTCGTTTACTTGAAAACTTAACTGAAAAATAAGTCATTTCGGTAACGATCATGTAGACGGGCCAAGTATAATTATAAGAAAAGGTGGAAAAGTTTACCTAAAAATTAAACTTTGGTCATTGTAGATGGGTACTTGTTTTAAAACATAAAAAAGTACATAAAAAGAAAGAAAGAAAAGGAACCGAAAAAAAGAAAAGGGCTCTATACAGCTCATCCAACGACTAGAGATGAAGGAAAATCCTCACTGGGTGGCTGGATAAAGTTTATTCATTGAAAGGTCATATTGACAAGTTTTGCGAGCTAGTAGCATGCAATAGCCTATCTGCGTTTCTTCAGTAATCAATAGTATTGGTTGTTGCCAGTTTGTGGGGGGAAAAAAGTAACAATGGCTGAGTTCTACAGTACGAGCCCAGCATGCAGTGCTGCCCTAAAGTAAGCTAGCTAGCATTAGCAACATTAACGTTAGCTAGCCAGTGTTGGCAGTGTTAATGCTGGTTATTGTTAGCAATGTTAGCTAGCGTTAGCAACGTTAGCTAACATACGCTAGCTGATGTTGGTTACATGCTGCTATTCCGACATGCCGCTATTTAGACAGTGACCTCTAATTGTCGGAATAGCGGCATTAAAGTTATTTTTCAAGCGTCCCACTATTTCAACATTGTTTTTTGTCATTGTCGGAGACATGTTGGAATAGCGGGATGTCGGAATAGCGGGCGGACCCCGCTGATGTTGTTAATGTAGTTAGCGTACATTAGCTTTATAAAAAGCTCTCCACCTCTTGTGTTCAAAAAAATGATCAGCAGTCTGTTCTGTAAATAGTTTTCTATTAATTAATAAATATGGATAGGCTACTTCCGACCCATATCAGCTAAAGGCTTAATGGAACAACTTCAGGGTGGCACCGCCCACTTTCAGTTTACCTACAGGAAATTGAGTTGGTTAAAATGATTCAGATGATGGTACTCGCTCATCTCTAATTTCATTCATGTTTGATTACATGTGAAAATAGAGACGCTGTGTTTATGAGCCGCCGTGCGTGTTTACCTGCGGAGTGGACGGTTCATGTAGGTTTTTTAATTCATCACAAGCTGCTGGCAGATGGTGACGTGCAGGAGGTGGCCAAGTTCAAAGTCAACCCAGACATGCACAAAAGCATTAAACATGTTTGCTTGATTCCACTATGAGCACCACAGTCCAAACATCTATCGTACTCAGACATTATTGTAGCAGAGATCAGATATTGGTGAGTGAGGAGTGTCTTATTTGGAAGGATGCA
Organism: Pagrus pagrus; assembly: GCF_965226575.1. Taxonomy (NCBI): domain Eukaryota; kingdom Metazoa; phylum Chordata; class Actinopteri; order Spariformes; family Sparidae; genus Pagrus; species Pagrus pagrus. Next base: position 12,903,685 of record NC_140198.1, read on the forward strand.
GGCCAATAAAAGTGGTGAAATGAAGACATTATTGACAGATAGAGTAGGGAGTTTATTGTGGGGCATTAAATTGGCAACAGATGGAGACCTTTGCCCGCTGTTCTAGTTCAAACAAGGGCAAATATCATCATTCTACCTTGTGTTTTGTCCCTGGCTTGGTGGTTATTCCTACGTGTGTGTGTGTGTGTGTGTGTGTGTGTGAGAGAGAGAGAGAGCTCACACCTGCTTGATGCTGCTGATATATGCTTTACTCATTAGTATTAATGAATCACACGTTAACTACATGCCATTCATTATCTCATTCTCTTTCAATTCAGCTCAGTTCAAAGAGACATTATTCATCAGTAAGCATGAAATAAAGTATGATACAAAACAGGCGACAGGGAGCATCTGAACACTTGCTGCATAATAAGTAATGACTGCAAAAAGGGGTAAAGACATCTTAGAGGTTAGACCAAAGATATAGACATAATGTGAGAATATTTAAAGATATAATATGTAATATTTCTGCTTTAAATCTGCTAGATTTGTGTTACATATTGATTTTCGTTGTGTTCTTGTACGTTGTACCAAATATTTCCAACAATGTTCAAACACAAATACATACCTTTTTTAAAAAAAAATGTCAATACGACCAGATTTTGCTCTCTTAGTCTCTCCCTGTCGTGGTGGCTAATCTCCCACACATCATATTTTAATTTTCTCCGTTATTACATTCTACCTGGCTACATTTGACTTTCTTTTCATTCTCTATCGGTAGATGACAATGTCTGCTCCGTACAGCTACTCTCTGGGCCAGCGGAAACCCCCCGAACAATCAATCCTGCATCCTGGCAGCCGCAACGCTGTGGCAATGAAATGTGAACCTATGTTGTGACAAAGCTGACCTCCTTTCCCGTTCTCTGGGGATTGTGCCAGCAGGAGGTGAGAAGAGAGGAAGCGGGTAGGTGGGGTGGGGGGGATCGAGGGAGACGTAGATGATGGGAAAAGGCAACTGCCTACGATGAACTGAGAAAATTGGGTTGGTGGAGGCAGAGGTGGAGTCAAGGGGTTTAATGAAATCTAAGGTAGAGATGAGGGGGCGTGCATGTGAAAGAGAAAACGCTGGGAGGGAGGAAAGTGGAGGGAAAAGGAGGGAAATTAAGGGGGAAGAAAGGTCGATGGATTGGGGTGAGTGGAGCAGGTTACAGCTACTGGGGGGTGGTTGGTTGTGGGGAGGCAGGTGAAGGGGGTTTCTTCCTCCTTGTGCCTTCTAGCAATAGTTGATTTACTGCCCAGCACTGAATGAAGATTCCCCTCCACGGTCGTCCGCCTCCGACTCCAGTTTAGTGCTCCTTCCCAGGGGTGATATTAATACCCGAGGAAACAGGCTGCTTCTATTCACCTGCTGCAGCTGGGACTTTATACGACACTTCACTGCCAAAAGAAAAGTGTATGGCGCTATTGTAGTTGCAAAATACTCTCAGCTTTGCAATAGCGACACTCCACAGTGCTGTTATGGCCCTTCACCAGAACTTGAATGGAACAAAATAGTCTTTTGTTGTCATGCTGCACACTTTAGGCGGCTGCCGGCTGGTACATTTACTATAAACCGTTTGATAATGTTGTCATGGAAATAAGCGCCGAGTTTGGTCCAATGAACATATGACTCAGAAAGCTTATATGTTGCCATGGCAATTGTCATGGCAGCTGAGTTGAATATTTCTGACAAGCTGGCCGCACATGAAACGAGGTGTATTTCCATCATGTTATTATTTGCCATTCAGATTAGGTTTAGGAAAAGGAGGTGCTGTACAAATTTGGCTCCTCATCCAGCGTTTATTCGCTGTAACCTCACTCAGCTCCTTCCCTCTCTTTCTCCCTAACCTCACCTTCCCCTCCTCTCTCTTCTTCCTCACCCCTTTCTCTCCACCACCTCTCTTTCACCTTAAATCTACATAAACTCCTCTGCTGCCTCTCTCCTTCTGCTCCCTATCCCCGCACAACCCTAGTATCCTCTCGTCCCCTTGCTCCTCAGTGATGTTTCATTTACTTTAATCTAATTTGATGTTATTTAATTTAGAGAGCCGTGACTTGTGATGGCTCAGCAGGGATTCGGGGGTGTAGCTGCACTGTCGCATGAAACTGTGTGTCTGCGTGCGTGTACGATCGCGCACGTGCACGATCACACTCGCGCGTTTACAGAAGTGCCCTTCAGCGGAGCAGAAATGTTCGATTTTTTCAGCCTGAGTTTGTCTCGGAGAAAACAAACTAACTTACAATCATGCCAAGGCGGTCATCACTTATTTACATGGCTGAGTAAGAGTTTGGAGACGAGAGGAAGAGCCGAATTGAAAGGATGATGAGGGGGTAATGTTCAGATAGTGGGGAAGAAATGAGGGCTGCATGATGAGAAATGAGAAGAAGGAGGAGAGGAAGAGAGGGAATGACCTTGGGGAGGCCAGATAAACAGACATATTGTGATTTATATGACTTCATGCATTATTGACAAGGGAATTATTAGCTGCGGGGAATGGTCCTCACTTGCAATAATCTCCAGACTGTTTTGACATGCTGCTATGGACATTGGCGACGAAGACAAAAGTGTATTGCCCATTTATATTCAACCTAAAGGACCTACTCCAAGCCACAGAGGACAGAACTGAAAGGCTGAGATAAAGTAAAACCTTGTCTGTGCAGTATTATCTGTGATATGTATCAGCTGATATAAGATTCCTCAGACACTGAGTTGCTTTATCGGTGCTGTTTAACTTGTAGCTTCAGTCATATGAGAATATTAATAAAAGGTGAATGTAGCAACCAACGCCTCTGTTTTTATTCAACACACAGTTAAATACTTTACTGCATACAACATTTAATAGATGATGTATTATGATTATTTTACACGTGTTGTAAAATGTGCACATGTGGACATTTGCTAATACTATGTCCACTCATATGCTTTACATGATTTATGATATTCTTCTGCACATTTATTTTTATTTTTGTGCAGCGTTGTTCACTTGCTTTTCAAAATAATTAATAAAAATCCCTTTAGTTAACTGTTATGAATACAGGAGAACACAGGATTTAAGCATTTGATGCTTCTTTCAGTCCGAAGAGCAGCGTTCGCTTGTTTTTGTGTCGCAATCAAATGACTTCTCAGAATTGTTTACTCTGTAATTCCTAAAGTTTTGAGCGGAGCTGAACTTCTAATCCTGTTAATTTTATCCCTCAGACTTCAGCAGTGATGCCAGCAACATTACCATATCATGAATTAAAAGTAATGTAATCGTGTTTTAATTAAACCTCATTTGGGTCTGTTACCAGCATGTGGTAGTGTGTGTGTGAGAGTGTGTGTGTGGGTGGATGATGGGGTTTTGTGTGTGTGTGTGTTTTTGTGTGTGTATTCGAGGAGATGCTGTTGTGTGTTTGTGTGTGTGGTGCACTCTTAGTTTTTAAAGGAAACCCTCTCCTACATGTGTTCATTATGATGCTCGGACAGAGCCGGGCCACAGGGCTGTACTCATTTTTATTTCATCTCATCTCATTGATTCAGTTACTTTTCTCATCTTTCTTCCTGCCGCTGCTCTCTTACTGGGATTTGTATTTACCTTTTTAGCTTTGCAATCGCTTTTCATACAGTTATACACAAAGATACACAGAGATTCAGAGGCGCTTACACAAAATATGCCCAGTGAAATGTTTTTATTAGCTTGTTGACTTCCTCCACCTACTGCCTGTGTGCCTTTCGGATTCATAAATTCTGGCTGATTCAAACTCAAACCATTTGGAACCAGACAGGATAAGAAGAAAACTGCTGCTGCTGAATTCTGGGTGTCTGGAGGGATGATGGACTGGCAGCTGCCGGGCTCAGAAGAGAAAACAGACTAGAACAGCTTAAACCTACCAAGGTGTGAGATTTATTCATGCTGTGTGTGTGTGTGTGTGTGTGTGTGCGTGTGTGTGTGTGTGTGTGTGTATCGGCTAGGGTTCAGCTGATATGGGATTTTTTGAAGGCTGATTCTGATGTTTTTTCATTGAAGTTTCCTATCGCTGATATTTTGCGCATTACGCATTTTAATGCCAAGAAATGACAAGATTTCCATCCATCACCATCTATTTTTATTTCTCAGGTGGGTAAAAAAAAGCCTCTAAAATAGCATTTAGACCATCATGTCGCACTAAAACTTCCCCTGAAAGCCATTAAAAATTAAATTGTTCCAGGCTTTACCAGCTTCTATCGAATGCCAGGGGAAACTCTGGGATAAATTGAGCTTTTAATTTACCAAAACATTACTAGATAATTAAACGAGCAAACGCAATCTGCAAGGAACATAAAGGGAGGATCCGTGGATCAGTCATTTCCAGGGTGAACTACACTGACTGACAAGCACCGGGAAGATATATTGGAGTACAACGTTTGTGAGCGTGTTGTTTATGTGCATGTGTATTCCTGAGTGCACCCATCTATTTAAGGGAGATGATGAGTCACCCAGTAATCTCCAAATGGAAGCGGTGTTACATTTTGAGGATACATCCATCATGTCTCCAGCAGGTGCATGCGGGTCACCACAGTACTCGCAGTGCACAGCTAACTCGTTAGCGCCTCTACCAAGCTCCTCTCTTTGCCTGTCAGAACCCCGGAGTTGGCAGTAATTCCTCATTTTATGGTCTGTGGACAGCATGGGGCGACAAACTATGTTAAAGTTACCGTGGCTAATGTCATTACAGGCTGTCAAAGCCACTTTACTTTAGTTATTTAGCTGACAGTTTAAAAACAGTGAGCAGGTGAAGCTTCATTGACTTTCTTAAAGGTACTCTGTGTGTCCTAGTTGCATACTAGAGTACTAACTCACAGTGCTTTCATTATGCAAATACAGCACAGCCCTAATGGAAGAAATGCTTGGACCAAATATACATCTAAAATTGCTCCACTTTTGAGCGCGGTGTCGATGGGGACCATTTCTCCATAATTCAATCTGCAAAGGAAATAGAGGAGCTACTTACAGATGGTAAAAAGTGTGGGGGAAACTTTAGGTGTTGGTCCTGCCAAATAAGTTGTGGATACTTTTAAAAACAGCACAGTCCAATAAAGTTAAATTTGATTAAAGTTGGATCCAGTTTTATTGGTACACACAGGGATCAGATTTAGTTTAGTCTTATATATCATATCTGAGGCATAAATGCACAGCAGAAACATTCAACATTAATAGCTTCAGGAAATATGTTCAGTTGTTTCTGCATGTATGAATATTGATCACTGAAATGTCTGTGCTGAAAGTCTAATTTTTCACATCTCAACTTATGATTATTAAAGGAGACATATGCTCATTTTTCAGGTACATAATTTTATTTTGGGTTACTAGTAGAATAGGTTTATTATTATATTATTTTTATTATTATATACCATGCTTTAATTCTCAAAAACATCAGTTTTCTCATACTGGACCCCCTCTGTCTATTTCAGCCCCTGTCTCTTTAAGCCCCCCTCTTCAAGTCTCCTTTAATGTTATGTAGTAGTCATTGCAAATTCATGTGTATTTGTCAAGACATCCTCATACTTAAACAACTGAATAGGTTGTTTGCCAGTCAATCCCATATATCAGCGTTCCCAAAACAACATGACTGTTCCTGTGCGGGGACAGGCGTACAGGACCCCCTTGTATGCTCATAGTTTTGCTAGTCATAGGCAAGAAAACTACATGGTTAGCATTAGGTAAACATTGTGGTGTGGATTAAAATAAATATGTTATTGAACTTCAGTCCTGTGCTTGTTGGACCTGACGTATGTCCCCGACTTCCTCCCTATGTGGACTTTTTACACTACTTTGACTGACTTCCTCCTTTATTGCAGTAATAATAATTAGGGCCACTAGATGTCGCCGCCTAACAAGAGCTTTCACAGTCAATGCACTATATATGGATGTTTTGCCGATGTGGACAGGCTGGTATATTCGACCAGCGCGCTCTCTAAATCACTCACATAAAGACACACACACAAACACACAATTTTGCATTGTTACCTCTCGTCATTGCAAAATTTGTTTGTGCGTGTGTTTTTATCTTTTATTACTTTAACTCTCCATTTTATTGCAATTGTTGTGCATTAGTCTCTAAGTTCATCTTTGTTTTCTTAATATCCCACCTTTTTTTTCAATCACTTGTAAAGCACTTTGGATTGCATTTTGGATTGTTTGAAAGTTGCTATGTAAATAGTAAGACTGATTGATTGATTGGACTAAACAGAGTTCCTCTTTCATAGCACTATCTCCTTCTGTTTGTCCATCAATTCATTGTTCCACAAATGGGGTTTTGTGCGTGGGAATGCTTGAACACGTGGATGCCTGCGTGTATCCAGTTGCCACTATTGCAAATTTGTGCTTGTTTAAATGTGTAGTGCTTTTACATGTTAACTACCCAACCATAGACAGGGTGCCTCTGGCCTTTGCCTCAGTGCCCCAGGCAAAGTGAGGCAGAAATGTAAATTTTTTACTCAGCTCAATTTTTCTCACAACCTATTTAACTTCAGTCCCATTTTTATTATTATCTCACAATGTTCATCATCTTGTTTAACATTACTATTTCACATCTGCAAGCAGCTCGACACTTTCCGTCTCTCTCTCTCCCTCTCTCTCTCTCTCGTTCACATGCATGTGTCTGCACACACTCTTTCCTCCAAAGGTCTGGATGTCAAATCCAGTCAGTGTTGCATTATTCATGCGGTGATGCAGACGTAACCTTCCTGGAGGGGACTTTTAGTTTTACCCCCAGCTGTTTAAGATATTCTATATGTTACAGGACACACATTCATTTCTGTGTGCGAGGAACAGTTTGAGACAGAGTTTTTTGGAAGACTGCAGGTCGCCCAAGTTTATTGTTTGGCTGGATGACCTTTGAGCTGTTATTGTGGGATTGAATTATATAATTATGTCTGGCAGCCTCCTAACATTCACAAGTTTAACACAGATTTTTCTTGATCGCTGTCTCTTGCTCACTTGCACATTTACTTCACCTGGACACATCAGCACACAAACGCGTTATTTCACACTTATCTGCTGATTGTCTTAGTATCTCCTGCTGTTCACAATGCAGAGTACATAGGTGAATATGAATGAATCTTTAATGTAATTTTCCATGATGCGTACGGTGCAACACTCTGGCTGACAGGATTCGTTTTGTTTTTTGTTTTTTTTTCTTTTCCCCATGGAAGGTCATCGTTGCTGCAGGACTGGCAGGGATGTGGAGTGGAATGGATGATGACAATATCTAAATGCTAATGAAAATGAGGTTGGATTTGGAGAGATGTTGAATGTATTATACAACTGGGCTGTGATCTGAAACCATAATCTGCCTTCTCATGTTTCCAGGTTTCCACCTCATGAGGGAGCAAGAAACAGGATCAAGGCACCGCTCCTCCGCCAGTTGCAACTTCACAAAGCAGACAGCATTTACATAAGATGTATTTGAAGTAGAGGGCTGTGTCTCCTACAGCCGTATGCTGCAGTATAAAGTCAGAGGGTTTGAGTTCATTTCCCATTATCTCCACTTTGAGCTTTATCATCACAAGACTCACAAATGTTGCCGCCCCTCAAGATAACCCCTTCATTTTTGATAAATACACTGCTCAGAAAAGGGCTATTAAAACAGCACATTATCGTCACCTTTCACTGTATGGAGGAAATAAACTGTCATATCTGAACATAGACTTTGAAATTATAATGTTCTGGTTCGGCCGTGCAGAGACTCTTAAAGCCTATAAATTCACTCTCCCCATTCCACTGTCTGATTTGTTACTGCATGTGCGGTGTTAAACGTGAATTAACGTAAAGTGAATCAAACATTCCCTTGTCCATGAACATTTCTGCCAGCATGCATACACGGCGTCTTAACATCTGTAATAGATTATTTTAGCTGAAAATGTCAGATCAAGGAGTACCTTTTATTGATCAATGCATCAGACTGAACAATCTTTTAAGTGCTTTTTTAGGCATACGATTCAAACACAAATGTGGGTTGTTTCTTTTCCATCGGCCAACAAGAGGTTGTAGCCGACTGGACAGTAACACATCTGCTTTGAGTTGATAACTCTGTGTAAGACTATTGTTTCACTCTCAGGAAAACAAAGTTTGTTATCTGGAGATCTCCACAAAATCATCTCGTTATCTCTGGAAAACAACAGCCATTACCTCGTGATAATGTCACAAATAACTTGTGATCTCAAGAAAACAAATAAAACACGGGAAAACTGAGGAAATATGTTTGACTCATGGCCGTTCAGGGCTTCCGTATCTGTGTTATCAGGGCCGCAGAGAAACTCATTCATGCTTTTATTTCAGGCAGAATTAACATCCGCAACAGTCTTTTTATAGGCCTCCCTGAAAAGACCAGCATCATGCAGCTGCTACTGTTCTTACATCAACCAAGCAAACTGACCACTTTACTCTAATACGCAAGTCCTTACACTTGCTTACGGCAAGTCACAGACTTTCAGGCACTGCTGCTTGTTTATAAATCACTAAATGGGACAGGACCAGAATACCTGTCAGATATGTTTCAACTGTACACCTGCTAGACCTCTCAGATCACTAAGGAGTAATCTGTTGATGTCAAAACTAAAAGCGATGAAGCAGCATTTAGGAAATCCCGACATAAAACTCATCTATTCTCAGGTGCTTTTTATTAGCTGAGCGAACTAACTTTACTTTCTATCTTCTTAAAGCTGAACTTACCTTTTTTATCTTTTATTTTCACGAGTTCTTATAACTATTTTTAAATATTTTTCTATGTTTCTGTATGTGCTATTTTGTAAGGCACTTTGACTCAATGCTACATGAACATTTTTAAATAACTTTGACTTGATTTCAGTCTTGGGGTTTCCTGGTGGTGGCCGTCAGACATTCTGACTGCTTCAAGATTCAGATTTAGCCTCCTGAAGACCTCTTATCGCAAGCCATTCCCTTCCATATCTTGGCACTCTCCACTGTCAACAATCTAATTTAAAAATATCTGGAGTGTGAAGCCTGTCACTTCAGGCCATGTTTTAGTCATGGTCTCATTTATATAGTGATTAAAGCTCAGGAGGCAGGGTAAAAGCATATCTCTATTAGTGAGCAATAAATGCTCTGTCAGAGTAAACATTACAGGAGAAAATAGGGCGCTGGCTTCTGATGGCCGACATGACTCCCTGTATTGATTTGTTGTGAGGTCAGAGTCCATGTTAGTGTGTCCCTGTGGCTCTGTTTGATGGCTTAGACTTCCTCTCACGACTCTCTTCATTGTATTTGAGAAGCCTGAGGTTTCGTCAATTGTCAGTTCTCTTAGGTTGCCTGGCAGAATCCAGCTGTGGATGTACGATCCATGTTTTACTCCGGGTGAAGTGTATTAGTCAGTCAGTCAGTCAGCAGGGAGCTGCAACACAGTGAATCAGGACGCTGAAAATAAGTCAAGTTCCTTGACTCAGCGGAGAGGTTTGTATTGAAGGGAACACAAAGAGGCTGCTGGTATTTTGTTGTGATGTGTGTGAATGTTTTTGCTTCTTGTGAATGAATTGCAAATGTTTGCAGCATACTCAACCGCGTATGACTAACCCACCCCCCACCTAAAAAAATAAGCAATAAATTGGATTTCTCAGCAGCTGAGAAATTGTGCTCAACTCACCATGAGATTTAGATTATCACCTGGCCAGATACCCGCCGCACAGCTGAGCCCAGCAGATGGATCCAGTAATATGGCGAGCATTAGAGGACAAGGAACTGGAGGGCACCCAGTTGAGTGGATTGAACGTTATAGTTTTCAGTTATAACAGTCCAACATTCATCATTTATATAATTTATAATCACTCCTGGTTGAAAAAGTCACACTTTCTTATTATGGGTGACAAATGAAAGGAAAAATGACTCATGAGTCACTCATGAAGGGTTTGATGAGTATGAAAACGATGTGAATCATTAGTCTTCACAGTCACCAGATGTCAATGAAACTGAACACCTGTGACAGATTTTGGACCGTACTTTTTCCATCATCATCATCAACGCACCAGCTGAGAGAACTGAGCTTTTTCAAAGTTTGCAGTTCAACCGTCCAGTAGCGATAAGAGACTTAAATCTGACAAGAAGCAGTGAATCTATTTTGGAGGCTTAATCAGTGACATTGAAGTTTGGGATTCTTACAAATTGGACCTTTATGGTCCCTTCAAGTTGGATTATTTATTTTTTTTACCCATTTTTTTATTACGTCTGACAAGGATGTTATGTTTTTACCCTATTTAATTTGTTTGTTTGTTGGTTGGTGGGTTTGTCAGCAGGATAAGACCAGAACTACTGAACGGATTTTCACAAAACTTGGTGGTGGAGGATGGATTTTGGCCCAGAATAGACACCATTAACTTTTGGTACGGATCTGGAAGAGACAGAGCCAGGGTTTTTTCCTCACTTCCTTGAACATTGCAGGGCTGTGTCTTTCATCATTTTCATGAATTTCTCAGGGAATAATTCATGGATCTAGATGAAAAAATCAGCCATATTTAGGCGTCTGGTACCTATGAGTGAGTACAATTTGAGGCAGATAAATGGGACTGTTGGGCCTTGGCGGAGGTATGCCACTTTAACTTCATTTAACCAGCTAGTTACCAGCTATGGCTGCGGCTAAGAATTATTTTTGTCATCCATTACTCTGCCAATTACCTTCTCAATTAATGACCTAATCATTTGGCTTAGAAATGTCTCAAAGCATGAGCATGTTGCTTCAATCAACATTATAAATGACCAACCAAATTGGTTTACAGCAGCAGCCAACACAACCAGTACACATCATCCTAAAAAGATACAATACATGGTGACATAACATATAACATATAACATACAGGAGGTCATCATAAATAATATACAGTGAGAAATAAAAAAAAAAAAAAATAAACTAACCTCTAAGACTGCATCAGCCCTATGTTTAGTGCAATAGCAACTAAACCTACAGCTTGTTTAGGAACCCAAGAGCTGATGGAACAAATGATCATCTTAAATGTCTATTTGATTTGGCCCTGCCAGGGAAAGTATACCTCCTCCCTGGTGGCAGGAGTCAAAACTCTGCATGGATCTGCCAAAATGGCCTTTACCCTATGAGTGGCTCTGGTTCGACAAACATGGACAAGATTATTCAAATTAATTAAAGTGTTTTTTTGGCAAAGTTCAACAACATTTCCCAGCCTATTTTTGTTCACCATGCTGAGGTTACCAAACCAACAGATCATTGTGAAAGTTAGAAATGACTCGATAAAAGATGAATAAAACATCACCTTTCTCAAATAAAACAGTCTCTGATTGGCTTTTTTTCAGATGGAGTCAGTTTTGGCTTCAAAAGTCATTTTATCATCCAGACTGGTGCCAAGGTACCAAGCTATTGACTTACTGAGTCCACAGCTTTGCCATTAATAAAAAAAGATGCTTAAAGAGGTACGATTTTCTATACATACCATACAAAGCTAGAATGGCACTCAGTAGAGCACATACCTCCTCCAAGGCCCCACAGTCCCCTTTAATTCAACCACGTTTAATCCCATATCAAATAAAACATGTGTAAATCTGCTAGATGTGGATGTCTACTTGTACTCTCTTATAGATATCAGCCACCTAAGTATGTCTGACTTTATTCATCAACATCCATGTGTTAGTCCCTGAGAAATTAACAAAAAATGTCGCCCAATCTCGTAATGTTAAAGAGAGTGTGAAAAAATTCCCAGATCTGCTCTTTATCTGGATCTGCACCAGAAGTTAATGGGGTCTATTCTGGGTTGAGACCCATCCTCCATTCAAGTTTTGTGGAAATCCGTTGAGTAGTTTTTGTGTAATCCTGCTCACAAACCAACAAGCAAATGGACACGGGTGAAAACACAACGTCCGTTGTGGTGGTAAGAAATTGTTTTACACGATTACACAATAGTGGTCCATCTAGTCAGGACCATAATTTATTGCGGCATTATTAACCCACTTTATGTCAGCCATGGACCGGATATTCCTGCAAATAAAAATTCATAAAGCGATCATAAAGTTTTATTTTGGGGTTGGACAACACTGTGATGTAAAAGGGACTAATAAATCCTCAGTGACATTTGTACACTTGTGTGTTTTTTTTAGAGATGATGTATGAAAAAGAAATAACCTCTAACTCTCTCTAACAGACGACCCTTGTGCCTTTGAACCGACTCAAATCTAATAACAGGCAGAAATCACAGGGCTGCGGGTTTGGCTGTTTGTAAATGCTGACATGAGGCACGTCACTTCACCTTCACGTGTCCTGCCTGTATCTGCTGAAGAAAGCCCTTCAGCACCATGGACAGCGCCCAGAAACCCAAGCACGTGTTCAGAGAACTTTGAGAGAATTTAAAGGGCAATTCAGTGAGTTTTTCTCTTTATTTATTACCTCAAATTTGACCTGAAGGAAATATGATGGAAAGCTTTGTGAGGCTTATTCTGCCCAAAGTCTCACTCGTGTCGTATTTACTGTTCACTGACCCTCAACTCCCAGTGACAAAACAGCAGTCTAGTGGTACATCACACTGTCACACCCCTGAGGGTCACACTTAGTAGATTAACCATTTGAACAGATCAGCGGGAGAGGAGGGCGGGAGAGGAGGGGGGGAGGGGGGGCAGATGCGGTGATTAAACAAGCTGCTGTTTAATTATAAGCGCAGACAGTTTTCAACCTCAAGGCTGTGAGGCTGCGATTGGAGCTGCTGGCTGGCTGGGGGGAAACAGAAACTTCACATGGGCTATTATATAATTGGTAAAGGGGGTGTGAATGGGAGAAAAACACAGACAGGCTGATGTGTGTGTGGGGGGGGAGGAGGTTTTGTTGGAGGAAGGTAGATTTAAAGATGTGTGGTGGGGAGGAAAGAGAGAGAGAGAGAGAGAGGGGAGGGGGGTTAGACACTGCATCATTTAAGTACTGCGGCTGATGTCATTTCCTAAGCACCATAATTGGTCATCAATGACTCTTAAAGCTGTGAAGAATGGCTAAATGAAAAGACACACACACACACACACACACACATGCGCGCGCGTCCCCAGGGGAGATATTGTATCTGCACTGATCCATTGAAACCTTAATTGCTCGGACCTCACCCCTCCTCCCTCCTCTCTCCCTCCCCTCTCTCTCTCTCTCTCTCTCTCTGACTCGTCTCCCTCACACACACCTGCCTGCAGCTCCTCGTTGAGCGCCACGGCGTCGCATATTTCCCGCTCACCTTCCACACAGTCGCACCTCCGCCGCCGTGGCCCCCATGTGGCCCCTCCCTTACCGGACTGGACCGATAAATGGGTTAACTCTGTCACCGGGAGTAGCCGAGATAAATGCACCGGGAGCGTCGGGAGATCCCTTCCCATCATCCCTGCGCTGTTTGACCGCTCTGCGCTCAGGAGGCACCATCCTCTCCGACTCGACAGAGTAGATTGAATTAAAAATCGTGATTTATCATTTCATCAGAGGCGACCGGCAGCAGGAGAAGAAGGGAGGAGAAGAAGAAGGAGAAGAAGCAGCAGCACCGGTTCTAGACCCAGACCCGTGGGCGGCTGGGTGGCGTCCGTCTGGGCGAGCTGATAGGACGCAGATTTGGCACACTACCTCCCAACTGCTTCATCCCAAATTTTAAAGATATGGCGATGAGAAGAAGTGAGATGTAGACACGGATGGGAGGCCATTCATGTGGGTCTGGGCTTCAGCTGAAACGGACAACATCTCCCACCATCACCACCACCACCACCACCATCCTCCTCCTCCTCAAACCAGTTGATATTTTTTTAGAATAACAACCTGAAAAGTGCGGAGCACATGACACACTGGTGAATCCCCGTGGCAGGTCCCACACACAGACTGAATGAGTCCATCTCTGGCTGTCGGACGGACTCCTCAAGAGCACAGGACGGATGCAAACAGACTAAACACATCTTGGCAATTCAAAACACCCTCAGCGTCTCCGCCGACGGTGCTCTAACCGAGAGAGCGGGGTGAATCTCACACCGGGGTGGGGGGAACCAGGCGCTTCACTGGCAGGTAGGTGGCCAATGAAACGGAGCGTGTCACCTCCGGGCTGCTGTGTTAAAGGTGATAAAGGTGATTACCGCCCGTGCGTCGGTCCCGCTGATGGCCGCAGAGACGCGCAAGGCGGCTGCACCTGTTGTGATCCGTGGCAGTGTGCGGAGCGTGCTCGTGCGTGCGCGCGCATGCAAATAGACCTCTATTTGTGTGTGTGTGTGTGTGTGTTGACAGACTACATGAGCCGGGCTGTTTTAATGGCTGACAACAGAGTGATGTCTGTGTCTATTTTAAAATCTCTTTTCCAGCTGTTTGTGCGGTGCGAGCGCGCGCCG
>NC_140198.1:12918226-13017464 GCF_965226575.1 Pagrus pagrus
GTGGGCTGCCTGTTGAGGCAACACATGCCCCTCTTTGATGCTACAACTGTTCCTCCTGTCTGTTATGTGTGTGTCTGTCTTTGTGGTCCATCCGACAAAAAGCAGAGTTGCAGTTTACCTTCATCCAGCACTCAGCTGATCAACTGCACCCTCTCATTATTTTTGGCAGGCGGCAGCGGCCTTATCTCCCAAAACTGGAGTAGACATGAAGAGCTAACTGACGTTTTAGTGGCTTGAAGTAAAAAGAGAATAATTTGTTGATTTCTTTTCTTGAGGTCCAGCTCACAGATCTCGTGCGGATCAGAGAGTCCTGGATGAAGTTAAATCACACAGTTTTGCATGTTTTGATGCCTAATTGGTGGCTGCGCTACTGACAACCTGTTTCCTTTGATCGAGGCTTGATTCTGTTGTCTTGTCAGGGCTGCCTGCTTGTGATGGCACACTGTTAGGGAAAATATACTGTTGTGACCCCTCAGCTCTTTTCTGCCACTCTGCTAATGCATCCCTCTCCGCGGGGACCGAGGGAGGTGTGGAAAAAAACATGATTCTCCTTTCTCCACATTCTCAGCTTTTTGGTTCAATCTTGGTTGATCCTCTCCCTTCATCTCAGCCTCTTCACTCCCGTCTGGGCTTAAATTCGCTCTGATCACCACGCTGGAGCCTTGAAACTGGGCTTCCCTGGGGCGCAGGTGACCCCACAGTTCAAACACTGTCAGTCAGCCTGCTTTCATTTGCTTCTTTCATCCTCACCCCCCCTCTCCCTGTGTCCCTGTCTCACCTGTCTGTGTGTCTGTCTGTCTTTCTGCCACTCCTCTTCCACTCTCTCTCCTGCCATGCAGTGAGACTTATCAGATGGAGGGTTTCTGCTAAAGCTTGCTCTTGTCAGCTCTCATGTCCGTCTCTGTGACAACAGTCTGTGTTTTCATGAGCAGAAAAAACACAATCCAAAAATATATGGGAGAGAAGCGGGGAGCGAGGGAGAGAGAGAGGGAGACAAAAAGAGAGAGAATCAGTGTGTGACTGAGTTTGATGTATGTGTATGTGCGTCTGCTGGTTTTTGCCATGAGTGAGTGGGTGTTTCTGTCAGGGGAACAATTGTGAGAGCAGATGGACTGTTAAAATACATTCTCGTATTCATTTCTTATCATATGTCTTATTAATTTGTCCACTGTTTAAATATTTGCTGGGTCCTGTTTAATGTGAAGATTTTCATTTGTTTAACGTCCATTAAATGTTCATATTTTTTGCACCATCACTTTTATTTTCTTGTCAAACATACGCATCATTCTCCGTCCTCACCATCACCACCTAAAGGGCAGAAAATAATGCACCGGTACAACTCATATATATGTTTCCAACATCTACAGATACGCACATGAACATTCAGTAATGCACCCGCAGGAATTTGAACATGCCCATAGATTCATTAATTTCTGCCGAGGAGCGCTCACAAATAAACCTTTTATGTTACGCATGTGGACACATACAGTAAAAATACACGTGTAAAAATCTGCTGTATCTGCACATACAAGCCAACATGCATATACAGCACAGCAACAAGCAATGTGCACATATTCACAGCCTGTTTACTCGAAAGTATGCATTTGTTCTGGCAGACCTGAAGGCCTAGTCGGTCGCTGCTACAAATAAACAGCAATGTAGAGACAATTTGTCTTTACGCTCACTATAAGCACTGGTGGCAGAAGTACAAACATTGTTTACTCAAGTAGAAGAAAAGTAGAAGTACTGATTCAACTTCTTTACTCAAGTAAAAGTATGACACTTTGAAATGTACTCAAAGTATAAAAGTTAAAAGTATCCCTCTGTCTTACATTTCAACAAGTCATTTCTGTGCAAAGCTATCTGAACCTCACGTCATATTAATACAATTCAAAGACTATTAAAGGTGTACCGTGTAGGTTCAGGGAAGAAATTTTAAACCAGAAGAGAAAGATCGTCATTGGCTGATTTTTTTTTATACCTAAAAACATGTATAAACAATCTCTCTTCTTTTTCATGACTGAATAAATTAAACTGTCCTTAAAGGACAACACAATTTCCTGCTGTTTTACTTTGTTTATATGTGGCGGACCCCGCCACCTTTCTAGCCTCAAACAGTATTTTCCTCTGAGAACAGGTTGTTTATTCAGTAATGGAAAAATTAAAAGGATGTGTCTGAGCTGTTCGTAAACGCACCACAAAGATGGTTGATTGTTGAGTCTCAGTCCCAGGACGTTAAATACCGACATTTTGGGATGGTAAAGTGTCCCGAGCACAGCAACAAATGGAGAAAATAAGAAAATCCAGGCTGTGTTTCTGTCTTGTTACGTCTTCAAAATGTTTTCGTCTTGCTATGTCTACACTGATAGGTTGAAAGAGAGAGAGAGTGTGTGTGTGTGTGTGTGTGTGTGTGTGTGTGTATGTGCTGTGTAGACTGTAGCATTTAAACATGTTTTTTTAAGCATTTTTGGGTTTTCTGGTCCCCATTAGCAATGCATGATAAGTATCTGCCTTATATCAGGAAATTTATATTATCGGCTATACATTGGTATCTGTGAAATCGATGAAAATATAGCCGATAAATGGAGCAAGGAATATGCAGCCGAATTGCTTTAATTGACATAACAAGCATTTACACACTCGGACACAGTAGGTGGCAACATGCTCCTCTAAAGCTGGTCTGCAACTAGAAATCTGCAAAATCTGAAAAAAATCCATATCAGGCATATGTTTTGTGGACAACGAACGGGGCATGAGCAGAGAAAGACTCATTTAATTTTTAGGTGAACTGTTCCTTTAATGTGCAGGTGGGTCAAGAGTAGAACCAGGAGCAGATGGATTAAATTTCCTCAGAGCTCACAAACTTTGTGCACATACACAGCTTTCTGCACGCGCACACACACACACACACACACACACACACACACACACACACACACACACTGTTTGCTGTCTATCTCTAATGTCTAATGCACACATACACACAGCCATTTCCACACCTGGTGTCCTCTACAGATCAGCAGAGCAGACTCACACCTATCCCAAGGCTCTTAACCTTTTACACTGTCTTTGTCTTTATGCTCAGTCTGCGTCCTCTCCCTCCCTTGGCTCTGATTCCAAGACACACAAAGGATTTTGTGAGGAGAGGAGAGGAGAGGAGAGGAGAGGAGAGGAGAGGAGATGTTTATACTTTGACCATGTCGCCTGTGACAGAGACATCCCCACTTCTATCTCTATATCTCCTGTCTGGCAGTGGCACGCTCATGGAAATACTCTCGGGATCTCTATCTCTTCCTCGCTCGCTCCCTCCCTATCTTTCTTTCTCTCCCTCACCTCGACTCGGCTCAGTTCAGCGTGCACTATTGGCAGGAATATTACATGAAGGATATTGCCGAAGTGTCACAACATTAGACCGGGAGAGCCCTCGGAGGTGGCATCTCTCGTGAATCAAATCAGAGAATCGTCTCTGATCAGACAACAGCAATGGGGTCGTGGCTGATTGATGCCCTGTCAAGCCCTGAGGTCTCTTGGTGAGGTGTCTGGTGGGACAGGCAGTCAGGAGATGTGACGGCAGGGTTAGAAGAAATGATAGCGAGTGACAGGACTTAAGTGGCTTTCCTCTGTGGACTATAAGGAGGCTGAACAAAGAGTGAGCAGGAGAAAGACGCTGAGAGAATGATCGCTAGATAATACCGAGTTCCTGATGGTACTCTGATGGTATTTATCAGAACAATAAGAGTGGAATGTTTTTTTTTTTCCCCGACTCCATTGAATTATAATGAGATTACATAATTTGTCACTGTGATTGTGCCACGAGGAGACAGCGGTTTCTCCCAGAACTGAGCATGAGCAGAGTGGAAGGAACAATGTTCCCTCCACAGGAGACTGTGTTTCTAAAAAGAGCTCCTGACCGCGCTGGTAGCCAGGGTTTGAATACACATGCACCCGCTGACACGCAGATCCTTCTTACCTGTAGTTTCCTCGCTCACATATGCACACATGCAATGTTTATTTAGACTGTGTGTGTGTGTGTGTGCTCTGCAGGGAGAAGATGCCATTCCACCATGTGCGGGCGGGCCTGCTCTATCCAGACAACTACCTGAGCAGCTCCCTGACGGAAGGCAACGAGTCCTTCCAGCTCACCAGCATCTCCACAGAGGAGCTGGGAGGTGAGTGTGCGCCGAGAGAGCGAGAGAGAAAGAGGGTGGGAGGTGGTGGTGAGGGTGCAGAGTAAAGTGTGAGGTACTAGCAATTAATGTTTCACTACAGGAACAATGCAGTTACAACGCTTCAATTCTCCCAGGGAAAGGTTTTTCCATTTAGCCATTTTGTCGGAGCTTGAGTAGATGCATTGGTTTCCAATTATGGAGCTTAGGAAATAAAATCAGTCACAGGACTCAGAATGAAGTGACAGAAATAAAATATATGTGACCAGGCCTTAATTAGGATACCAGTGTATTGATATCGGTCTCCTAATCCAAGTTTACAATCACTCTAGCACAGAAATAATGGCCCCTGTACTCACAAAGGGCTCTGACGATGTGGTAAATAGACTGCTTTAAAGTAAAACTGCACTTTCCAGGTCTTTTTTTATATCAAAATGTAAAATATGACCACTTCAAAAAGGACTCGTATTAGTGTGATCTGACGTAAAACTCTTTTGATTAAAGGAAAAAACATTGGTTTTATTTCAAAGCTTTGCACATTTGTTGTATCCATTACACGAACACTGTACTCACTGAAGTGATTCCTAAGATCTGGGATTGTGGCAACAAGCACAAACAGTGGGATTCTTTGAATTGGCTCACAGGCACGTTGTAAACAAAGTTGTTTACCACGGACAGCTTGAGTTTACTATCTGCTACTGCTTTCTCTTCCTAGTAAATTTGACCGTCGCAATATACGGACAGAATGTCTGGTTTACAGTACACACTCACAGTTGTCCTGTGCATTAGCATTAAGGATAATTAGCATCAACACAGGCACACTCATTTTTAGTATTAATATCCATATAAAGTGGCATTTGACTTGGCAAAATCGTCAGCTTGTTCCCAATTTGTACAACACTGATTAAAAGAAAGTTGGGACACTGCGTAAAACATAAAAAAAACAGAATTTTTGTTAATCCTTTTTGACTAAAACAGCACAAATACAACATATTTAAGTTTTACCTCATCAACTTCAATGATTTTTTTGTAATAAATGTTTCAGTATACTGAATTAGATGCCACATTTGAAAACATGTCAATCAAGTTGGGACAGAGGCAACAAAAGACTATATGATCGGAAAAACTTCGTCGTCCTAACAGCAGGTGAGCCGTGTGAAGGGAAAGCTTGTTAATTATGTTGCCGATCAAAACAAACGTGCACCAAAATGACATAGCAACAAACAGCCTCACTTACAAGTTTGGACAAAAATATCACAATCAGTGCGTTTATGACGATGGATGTAACACCAGAGAGCGTCTCTCTGTCTGTCTATCTCTGTCCACTGGTTAATCGACCGTGGATGGCGTTGTTCTCTCCGACAGATAAAAAAAATATATAAAATGTTAAAATGGGTCACCAAATATGTCATCGATCATACAACCCCAATTTCAAAAAGTTGCAGTGTTTCCCACACATGCATTTTACTTAGGCGGCCCATCCAGGTATATTGACGGCAGCACAGGTAAAATATATATTCGGGAAACACTGCAACTTTTTTGGAACTGGGGTTGTAAGATCGTCTGACTGCTTGTGCTTTTCCCCCCGTTGAATATATTTAAAGAGCTCCTCAATTGCTTTGGTGGGGACAAATTTATCATAACTGATAGCCAGAGCAAAGATCATAAAACCCAAGAAGTAACAAACCGCAGTATCTCCCGTTTCACTGGCTTAAGTTGACACAGAGGAGTTTTTGCTTTCATGCAGGCTGACCGCATGCTTAGGGATCCTACTGTATTTCATTACATTGAGGTCCTGATGTGAGGCGATTCTTTGACGTAACCTCACATATGCTGCAGAGTACAAAGACTTGTACACTGCAGTGAGTGTGCATATCTCTGCTTTGGTGGAGAAGAAACAGCTACAATAATCCTCTCACTGAGCGAGGACAGAGAGCATGAGAGTGTGTTTCTGACTGAAGCTGTTTGTTTGTGTTTATACATGTGGCCTATTGTAGTTTGCTCCAATGAGCTTTGGTATGAAGTACTTTGTCTCATAAATCTTTTAATCCAATGTCCCTCGTGCACAACTCGACTCAACCCAGTTCACTGAAACAGTTGCTTTAGTGCGCTGAAGCTGGTACAGCGACTGAAACGTGTCGCCATCATTAGTCTGGTTAGCTTCTGTCTGTGCTTTGTTTGTCAAGGACAGCAGGAAGGGTAAAGTAGTTTGGACCTATGTAGGGCTATTATATAAATTGAATCTGGACTCTTAGACTCCAGACATTCTGATGAAGCATTATCTAGGCCCTGTCAGCCACAGATCCAACGCAACCAATGGGATTGTTTGATGTGGACAAAATATCCGTGGTATTTGCTGCCAGCATTTGAAAACTCCTAATCCCACTTCAGAGAGACGCTGAAGGTTCTTCTAGGATCATCTGTTAGCGCAGATAGAAGGCTAGTTAATCACCCCCTGTGTTGGATCGCCGCTATCCTTTTCTCTGCTTTTGAGGCATTTCATCAATCACAGTGAGAACATGTACAGTCCTGGGGGGTTGACTTCGCAATACACAGCCACGCACAGGCAGCTGCACGCTCACACACAAACACACGTACACGTTGCACTGTAATACATCACGGAGCAGCTCATTCGTACCCTATTGAAAACGCACTCCTCACTGTTGAGCTGCATACAAATACATCTCACTTTTGTTTTGGGAGGCCGCACACTTGCCCGCATTTCCAATCCCCCGCCTATGACTCTCATTTTATTTAGTGAGAGGGAGAAAGGGGAGGTAGTGGCACGGTGCTCGGGGCTAGTTATCAGCCGTGGGGGATATTTACAGGCTCAGACTGGGGGCCGCGACTGAACTTCGTCTCTCACGCAACTGATGAAGCAAAGACAGACATAGGAGGCAGATCTGAGACGGACTTATTACACAGAGGAAGGAAGGAGCAGCATGTCAGGACGAGAATATTAATGACAAGCAGCCTGAGAGAGACACAGAGAGAGATGAACTTCATGTAAAATTCATCGTTTAAGTTCGCAAAAGGATTAGTCTCGGGAAAATTGTGATTTAAATTCCATCGTGCAGCAGGCTATTACTCCTCTCGATTGTGTTTCGCCTGTAAAGATTTGCACAAACGCCGAATGCCAGCTGATATGACACCCTCTCCCACCCCTGAAGTGTGCAGATCCACAGAAGAATAGAGAGAGGTTGGATAAAGACTCACAAAGTCTTTCCTGTCCCTGCTGTCTTTATCGAGTCGATAAATTCGACCACTTCCACCCCGCTCCAAAGCTCCGCCTGCCCCGTTTTCCACCCCTGCTCAGACAGTGCCAACTGATTGACAAGTAATTAGCCAGAGATTGACCAGAGTATTTTGTAAGAAGGTCCTCAGAGGCTTGAGTAATTGTGCTGCACGAACAGATAGATGCCTCATGAGCAGCGTGTGCGTTTACAATTTCAAGTTAGAAGGAAGCCTTTCATGTGGGAGGAGAGAGTCGGAAACGCTCTTGGCAATGCTGATGGTGATTGTGCTGTGTGGAGGGATTGGTACAGTCCCCTGGAGGTTTGTAAAATACAATAAGTATATAAAGATGCAAGAGAGACAAGGAAAGGGAGGGAGCGAGGGAGGGAGAGGAAGAGGGGGAGGGAGGGCGGGAGATCACCCTCACCTTGATTTGCCTGCGAGAAAGGCTGCAGCACTCTCCGTTAATGGGAAAGCCTGTTATCAGCACCGGGGAAGCACCTTTCAGCACCATCTACCTCCTAAGAACTGTTAATCATTAATTTCATCTCATGGATAAGCGCTTCTCACTAACACCATCTGATGGCTCAATGTCACATTTTGAGATTTTACGAGGCTGACAACACAATCGTGCCACTAGTCTTTTTGCATGCAGAAATCAACAAGTCTACAAATCTGAACAGCGAGTAGGTTGTTGGTCACTGTGCTCCAAAATCAACACGTCAGAATTTCTGATCTGGTGCCCCAACTGTCGAGACAACATTGTTCTGCTGAGAAATGGGTCATATGATTCTGCAGCAGTTAACGGGGCACTTTGTAGTTTGGAGGAAGGAGAAAGATCCTCATTTACTGATTCTTTTATGCCTAAACAAACTAAATAAACAAACACTCTTTGTTTTCCTGACTGAATAAACTGAATAAACAAACTGACCTTAAAGGACAACACAATTTCTTACTGTTTTACTCTGTTTATATTTGGTGGACCCTGGCTTCTGGCCCTAATTTCAAACAGTGTCCTGGGGACCTTATTTTCCTCTGAGAACAGCTTGTTTATTCAGTTATAAGTCAAGTTTTTCCTCACTCGTATCGAGGGTCTAAGGACAGAGGATGTCGTTCACTCTACAGATTGTAAAGCCCACTGAGGCAATGTGATTGTGATTTTGGGTAATATAAATAAAACTGATTTGATTTGATTAGATTTGAGTTATGGAAAAAATAAATATTAACAAATGTGTCCACCCTGGTGTTGTGTTTCCATTACATCTGATCGGAGCTGGAGTCTACATCTGTGACTACAGCAGAGTCACTTTCCTTGGAAATGAATGCCAGTTTTAGACTTTTCTAATGAAGACGAAAGCCAGATGTAAGTGGCTGTTGGTGAGTCTTTTGTCCAGTGTGAAAGAGGCATTGTCTAACATTAAATTCTCCTGGGAAATATCTGGCTCTTTAGCTGCAAAATGCTATGTTCACCAGCTAACTGTGTCTGAGTCTGAGCTGGTACAGTGTACAGCCAGTTTTTAGAGTGTTATCACTGAAACCAGCTGCTTGCTGCGTCTGGAAACACACAACAGTGAGGTTGTGGGCTGAAACTCTGTTCGCTGAGAGAAACGGCCTCTGTGAGGTCATCACTACAATTGACCCCTTCAACATACAAGTAGCCATTCAATCTATTGTTGATTAAGAAATATTGATAATAACCACCCGCTAAGAGAATGATTGTGTTAATGATTAGTGAAAGAATCCAATGCTGAGCAAAGGTAAGAGACGACACGCAAACACAGTTGATGACGTAACCATCCACCCCGACCTCCTCCCAAAGTGGTTTTGCGGCACTGTGACAACATCGCGCTATTTCTGCCTTTGCTCCTGAGAGACAACAGTCATTATTCACACAATCTGTAGAGTAACAAGCAGCGTAGACATGGGAACGATAACAGACATCGCGCAGTAACACAAAGATCAAACACACAGAATGTCAAGGAGACGATTTGACAATAAAATGACACTCATTTTACAAACAAAAGTCAGAATTATTGCCCTTGTACAGTGAAAATCAAAAGAAATGCTCTGATAATGTGACGAATGAGAGTCAGTCACAGCATCTCAAATATGGATGAATAAAAAGAAATGAATAGAATAGGGAAACACACCTCTTCAGCACACACACACAGGAAAGACATTTTCATTTGCTGTGATGAGTCCCCGAACTTTAAGACACAGACAAAACAAGGACAAGAAAATAAATGACAAAATAAAGGAGAGATGAAGGACGCATTCACATCTCACACCACACTGTCAGCCTTGTCTCAGGCTAAACAGAAAACCACAAATCAGCACCAGCAAGATGAAAAACACCCAACTTCATTTAGAAATTAAATTGAACCATCACAATGTCAACAAAACATACTGTTGATCTAAACCTGTAATCATGTGTATACGTGTTAACAACTTCATATAATACTAACAGAATGACTGAAATGGTCTTTAACAGTAAAGACAGACAGTAATGTACAGTGATATGTTGTGTGTTTGCCGTGCAGAAATCCGTGAGGCGTTTCGTGTTTTGGATCGTGATGGGAATGGTTTCATCTCCAAACAGGAGCTGGGCATGGCCATGCGCTCCCTGGGTTACATGCCCAGCGAAGTGGAGCTGGCCATCATCATGCAGAGACTGGACATGGATGGTGAGGCACTACAGAAGGACACACACTTGGGTGCATGCACAGAGCAACACACGTACGCAAAAGTCATAAGTGTGTGGCTGTTTAACATGTAATACACGTGTATAATGTTTGTTATATGACGTGTACAAGCCTGAAGGAGAGCACCAGCAACAGGTGCACCTAACAAACACGTGGTAAACGTTGTGAAAATGTCATGTTGTTTGGTTCAGTCCAGGAAAAGATAATTTGTTATGGCCATGAAAATGAGACTCTCCTGTTCCCATCTCCCAAGAAACACCAGAAATAAAGAATTACATTTAACACACAAACAGAAACACTGTTTCGCTGTAAGTGGCAGAATCAGGTAATTATTTCAAGTTTTATTCCACTTAAATTAAAGGACCTATTTGTAAGAAAAGTTGTATGTGTTTTCTTAATTATTTACGTTACGTTACAGTTCGTTATGTTGCGTTACGTCACGTCACGCTACGTTACGCTACGTCACGTTACGCTATGTTACGTCACGCTACGTTACGTTATGTTACGTTACGTAACGTTACGCTATGTTACGTTATGTTACGTCAGCTACATTACGTTACGTTACGTTAGGTTGCGTTACGTTGTGTTACGTCACGTTACATCACGTTACGTAAGAATTGAGTATGCTACATGAGTTAAAAATAAGCCAACGTTGACTTTAGGTTTCATACATTCACCACGCCCTCCTCCCTGTATGGACTTTTAAGCTCTTTATAGTACGTCAACTGACTTCCTCCTTTGCTCCAGTCAGAATCACATCAGCCACTAGAAGTCCTCGCTTAATAAACATAAATATGGATCATAAAAACATTTTTGCACAGACAACCTATGAGGCTGTTTTTGGGGGGGAGGACAGTCTGTTTTCTTTCCTTTCCTGTGCATATTTTCATGTGTTGAACTTTAATGAGATGTAAATGAAACACACTGTGAACTGACACCCAAAACACAGAACTTAATGCCTCTTTCACTTGCCTGAGCAAAAATGGGATTTTGAGTTGCAGCGTCCTTCAAAATGTTCCTGCAAAACTGTTTCTTAAACTGCCTGAAGAGCAGCAGGTGGTCAATTGTCAAAAACAAATTCCCCTGGAGACAATAAAGAAGGAACCTGTCTGCTCCTGCTCCTTGCACTCCAGCTCTCCTTGTAAATCCACAGACGATTGCAATTACTCCTAAGCAGTCCCTGCATCACAAACAAGCTAGTCAATCTTTCAACAGGTTCTTATCTGCATGCTCTTGATTCCACAGCTCGCGGTAAATATCAAAGGTCAAAGCTAAAAGCTTTTTGCTCTTGCCTCCGTGAGCAGTCTGACCATCCGAGAGCAGCGCTGCCATTTGTTCTGAGGAGAGACAGCAACACTCTTAAAATCCTCTACCTCTGACTCGTATCGTCTCGCTGTCGTCGCTAGAAAAAGCACTGCAAGCGGTCGCAGGCACAATTATTTTAAGCATGTCAATTATTATCAGGTGTAAGAGAACCTGCGGAGTCCTTTAGATGATTAATTCTTTATTAAAACTGCCTCCTTCAGAAATCTTAATCCGCTGATCTCTCGCATTATCTTCTTATCCAGGTTTTAGGCAAAGTAGTCTTAAAATGTGAGATTATATTATGTTAATTTAAAGCCGCATTTTTGAGAAACTGCAGTCAGGTTTCAGAGCAGAGAACTGATGCCCTTTAATACCAGTAATATACTGTATTACAAGGTAATGCTTGATTTTACGAGCCTGCCATTTCCTCTTCATTTCTTAAGCATTTCCAGGACATGTCCTGCAAAAACCCGGCGTAATTTGGCACTAATCGTGTGGGAGGGGGAAGAGTTTCCTTGAGAAACAGCTATTTAAAACGCAATTCTCCATACATGCTGTTTACAGATTTCGCATTATGGCGTGTTCATCTGGCCTGCTGTGCACTGTCTAAGTCACACAGCAATTAATTAGAATTCATTCACTGCAAGAGTGCAAATTGCAGATTGTCTCTATTTACCCTGTCATTAGCACCAAATTACATAGTTCTTTGCAGGCAACTTTCTTGGAAATTATTCAGAAATTGCAGACCCATAAAATAAAGTGTTATCCTACTAACAGTACTTACACAGCCGCATGAGACTTGTGCAAACTGCTGCTATTGCTTGTACTAACAAACATTAAATAGAACATTAGATAATGATAACTGGTGGTGCAATCAATATCGGTAATATATAGGATAATAAGCCTCTGCAGTAACTCAGTTTACAATACAAGCTGTAGTGAAGATGTTCACTGATTACTAATTCCGCGGGACGCTGCCTGTTGATTGCCGTCTCTAACAGCA
This sequence comes from Pagrus pagrus, assembly GCF_965226575.1. Taxonomy (NCBI): domain Eukaryota; kingdom Metazoa; phylum Chordata; class Actinopteri; order Spariformes; family Sparidae; genus Pagrus; species Pagrus pagrus. The sequence goes on from NC_140198.1 coordinate 12,930,637, forward strand.
TGCAGCAGGAGAATACAGAACGCTTACAAGTTGCGTCCTTTGAATATAAATTTGCAAAATGTTCCCTCGATTGTCGCTTCGATGCAAAAACAGTTTCGCTGACGAACATGTGCATGCCCTCCCGCAGGTGCGCCCACCTTATTTGAAAGGTGAATTAGTGGTGATGATGCATGGGTGTTTGTCACGGCTGAGGGCACATCCATCTGTTGATCTGTCTCAGGGCGCCTTTCTTTGTTTCGCCAAGCAAATCAAATTCAGCATAAAATGCATTATTTAGCTCCACTCCGCCAGCTTTCCTGTCAGTCTATCTGATTTTCTGTTGTCTCCGTCTGTCTCCCTGTCTTCCTCTGTGTTTCTGCGCGTCCCCCGCAGGGGACGGCCAGGTGGACTTCGAGGAGTTCATGACGATACTCGGGCCCAAACTTCTGTCGTCCGACAACAGAGAAGGATTCCTGGGCAACACCATCGACAACATCTTCTGGCAGGTGAAAGACAAAGCCTGAGTGTGTTTCTCATCGCTCACAATCCTCAGTTCCATTTATCAGTTCCATCCTTCACGCCTCCTCTGACTTACTCTGACTGTGTGTTTCAGCAGTCGTCCTTAAGCACAGGCCTAGTTTCTGCAGGGACTCTACACACCTACTTAAGTGCCAAAATGCACACATGCAAAAAAAACACACACTCTCAGACCCCCCACCTGTGTCTTCTGTTCCCTCACAAAAACAACTTTTTTCCTTTCGCCTTGAAGGGAAACGAGATCTGCTGAGAATTAAGTGTGTTTTTTCTTTACGGAGTAAGTGTATGTATTTGGGTTCAGGTGCGTGTGTGTGTTTATCATTCACAGTGTTGCAGAAGGTATTACCATAAGAAAGATTCAGGGACATGCTCCTGTATGTGTAAGGTCTGAGCTTGAATGCTTTCAAGTGTCCAAACTGGGCTCAGTGGTGATTAAGGCTGCAGCTCATCTACATGCTTTTGAACGTGCTTCTTTTGTTTTTGAAAATCGTTCCGGACAGAAAATTTGCTGCTCTCAGAGTGTGTTTTTTTTTTTTTTTTTTTTTGCCTCTTAGGTAAGACATGCGACAATAATGAAAAGTGCAGCGATTTGAATGTGTGTGTGTGTGGGGTTGAGTGGACGACGCTTGGTTGAGCAGGGTGACAGGAAGCTGTTCTCTGCTTTCCTCGAGTCGAACGAGAGGAGAAACATTTAGAGGGTGACTCATTGAAAATGAGGAGGTGTGTGTGTGTGTTTCAGGTTCTTTATCCTTGATTTCACTTCAGAAAAATATCATTAAAAAAACGACTATCTATGCCATTCACGCATCGGAAAATAAACCAAATGACTGCAAAAACAGCTGATTTTAACGTCAAATCAATTATTTATGACTCCTGCAAAATAAAAACACCTTTTTATAAACGAGACGCATTGCATCGGAGAAGGAGGGATGGAGCGAGAGTGTGCCAGCCAGCAGGACTGAGAGAGATGAGAGAATAGAGAGGGGAGCTGGACAATATGTGGGGATGGGGATGGGGATGGGGATGGGGCGGGTGGCGGTGGCGGTGGCGGTGGTGGTGGTGCGGGGGGATGCCCCACATAGAGATACAGGAATATAAAGGAAAACCACAAAGGAGGAGAGTGGGAGAAAATGAAAAAAGAGGCACAAGACACCGTGATTCATGAAGGTCGCAGACAGTGTGCGTCTCAGGGGTGATTTAAAGTGTTCACCTCCCACAAAGCGAGACAAACCAAAAGAAAACAGGAAGAAGGGGATGGAAAAATGAGAGGGGAGAAGCAGGAGAGGAGAGAAGGGAGCGAGCAATGGAAGCAGAGAGCAAAATATTATAGGAAGAGCGAGAGGAGGAGGAGGAGGAGGAGGAGGAAGGGGATGAAATGGTGGGAGGAAGTGTGTCTCTGAGGACTGTGAGAGCAGCGTTTGTGTGTGTGTGTGTGTGTGTGTGTGTGTGTGTTTTGTGTGTGTCTGTTTATATTTCACACAGACCTCAGAGGGAGACAGGAGGAGAGGGAGAGTCATTGTGTAGAGAAAAGAAAGATGGAAGAGAGGGAGGCACATCATGGTGGGCCTTAATGACTCAGTTCAGTATGTTCAGATAATATCCCTGCACAGTGAGATGTATAATGATTGACTTCATCGGGGAGACTGGAGTTGGCAAGTTTTGCGCGTAATCACATTTTCGTCTGTGCGCGCATCTTGTGTGCGAGTGCGTGCGTGCGTTGAATACATTTTGCTCGTCCCTCTGATTGTTCCCCATCTTGTTTGATTCAGTGTATACTGTTGAAAACATCTCTGTTTTTCTGTTTATTTGCTACTGGAGCACAGTCTGGGGGAAAAAAAACCTCGGGGAGATTGAGATATCTGAAAAACTCCTGACTCAAGTTACTGCATTTCTGCTGACACTCAGTAAATTAGATTTGAAAATGGGAGCGCCCACTCTTCCACTGCAAATTAAGCTACAGTGCCTAAAGATAAAAAAGCAACATTTTTCAGCCAATATCTTAACAATGTTAAGAGTCTATAAAAAATATGTTTGCACCGAGCGAGAGCAGGAGAGAGGCCTGGGGAATCTTTTATCTATTTACAGCAGCTGAAAAATGCAACACATCCTCAAACCTTAACGACTGAATAGGATGTTTGTCAGCATCTCCTAAAACTAAAATAGATACGTCCGTTTCAGAAGATAATACCGTCACTGCCCACATACTTCCATGCATCCTTCACGCTGGCATGGATGTTAAGCAATACTACCACTAGAGGGCGCCGCTCAGAGTCAAATCAATCTCACATGGACCTTCACTTTTCCTCCACCATTGTCCAACTCGTATTTAACTCCCGTCCACTCTCCTCCCAGATGTTCTGTAGTTACTGTTTGTCTCTGTGTCCGAGCGAAGTGACATCATACAGATTTAAAACTTCTCACAAATTGCATAACCTCTCCTCAAAAAGCTGTTGCAACTTCCTCCTCTTCTCCTGTGGTCGTGCCTCGCTTGAACTATTGGCTACGCTGCTACACTGCTCCGTTGGCACGTATACCTAAGCTTTCAGAAAACTTTCAGAAATACGGACAAAATGAATGCAGAGTAGGGACAGAAGGCTTCGTCTTTATCTGTATCTAATGTTGAGCATAAATTAACCTTAACAGTGACACGTGCACTGGATCTACATCATACAGTCGCAGTTCGGTTAGGTTTGGCAAGACAAATACTGGGTTTGGTTTAGGAAAACATTGTCTTTTGGGTTTGAATCACCAAGTTACTTAACAATCTCTTAACAATAGATTTGATATATTTAGAGAGAGGGTTACAGAGTGCTACTGGCCTATATATGAGATAACCTAACGCTATACAGTGAACAGTGTTTCCAAGTGGTATTTTTGTTGGCATCCCTGTGGCAAAGACAACGGGAATGTTTCCTTTTTTTCCTCAAGAGAATCAACTACCAACGACACAGAACAAAATGTGAATTTATTCATTCATTTAGTCTATAATAGAGACATGAAAGCAGATAGAAATGATGCCAGGCCAATCAGCCTTTATTTTTCTTGGAAGATTTTGTGCCTGGTGGCAGACAAAACTGCACAGAGAAAGCGAGATTTATAGGGAACCAGTCTAAACACAGATGGTGTCATTATTCTTAGCCATTACATTGTGCAAACAACACTTAGTTTTTAATGATACATGAAAGCAAACTGGAAAGAAACTGGAGGACTCAGCTCAGAAACAACATCTCTAAAGCTCTGGATTTAACCCATTATACAAAGTGTTTTGTGACTTCCTGCAGTCTCTGGTGAGCCAAACCGTTCCCCTCGACCTTCTCCCCAAGACTTTTTGCGTTTCCCCTTCCACATTTGTGAGGAAGACATAACAGTCATTATTTGTATGACTGAAAGAAGTCGATTGTCAGAGAAATGTCAACGAGCCTAAGCCCTTGAAAAACCTACGTCGATTCAGGCCAATTATTTCTATTTATTTCCAGAGTTCGAAACTCAGGCAGACTCTTCAAAGGAGACATATTATGCTAATTATCAGGTTCATAATTTATTTCCCGTTACTGCTGAATAGGTTTACATGCTTTGAAACTCTTAAATACTTTAATTAAACATCAGTTTTCTCATACTGTCCAGTGCAGCAGCATTGTATTCCCCCTCTGTCTGAAACGCTCTATTTTAGCTCTTTAAAGCTCTTTTAGATCAAAATGAGGATGAACGAGGCAGAATGAAATAGTCGGCCAGTGACAGGCTTATCCCTGCCGTCTGCATCTGTTTAGACAGTCTGCAACGTTGGTACTGACGACCAGGGATGCCAAATGTAGAGTAAATTAATATAAAACATGGTGTGTCTCTGTTGCATAATAACTGCCATTTGGTGGATTTGGAGAGTGTAGTAACATAAGTGCAATTATATTAACACTAGTGTCTGAAAAGAGACAGCGACAGACAGAGCCTCGACTGTGGAACATTTTCCTTCAGATTGACTGAATCGGTTGATATTTTTAGTATCGTCTCTCATTACATCACATACAATCGTGGCCGATTCTAATTTTTTATCTATTATTCATTTGTGGTTGGCTGGAGCCTCTGCTGTCCTTGTAAAAAAAAAAAAAAAAACTTACTACACCTGCACTTTTATACAATCAAGCAGCCATTATATGCGTGCCTCTACGTGTATGTCTTTCCCTTGTGGTTAAAGCAGTTTGGCACAAACCTGGCTTTGTGTTCCAGGCGAACTTGAAAGTGTAAACTTACTCTGACAGCACTGCTGTTGGACAGAAAAATAGGAAAAAGAGAGTAGACAATAAAAGAAACAATGCTTTTCAGGTTGTCACTCTGGGCGACTTTTTAGACAAGGGTCACAAGACAAAGCAGGTGGTAGACTGACGAAACAAGCTTTCGCTGCACGAGGGCAGGGAGGATTAGACGGGGGAGACGGCGTGTAAGCACCTGTTCTTCTGATTGATGTGTCCTGGCTCCTTCGGTATGTCACTGGTCACTGCTCACGATCCCCTGCTGTTTTCCTGTCACGCGCACGCTCGCAGGCGCACAAATACACAAACGTCACACACTGGAGTTCATTCGGTGAAAGACAAAATGCTCTGACAGGCGTACTCTTGAGTCGTTGCATCCCCTGTTCATCGCTCTGTGTGTGTGGGGTGTGTGTGAGTGTGTGTTTGTGTGGCTGTCCTTCAGAGACCGGGCAGAGGGAGAAATCACTCCGTTGGTTGGTAACAGGTAGCGGCTCCACTGTGGCTTTTCCCCCCTCAGACAGACAGACAGGAACATTGTACATTCTCCATGCTCCTGCTCTGAGCTGTCATGTTGTCTGTCCTGCGGCTGCAGTCCAAAGAGTTGTTCCTCCATTTCCGAGCATCTATTCAAAGCAGAGACAGCTTTGGCAGGACGGGGGGCAGAAATCAGGCAGCTCTGGGCCTCCGACTGCTGCTGCCACTCCCTGTTTCTCTGGCCCGGGGTGACACACAAGGTTGCATGAGTCAGAGAAGGGAAAGGTCTGATCTGTATTTCTGTTTGGTCCTATATTTGGGAATGTAATCACATATGTAGCTGCAGAATTTGCAGCCGTGGTTGCAAACATTACTGATGCGAACAAACCTTAAACAGCATCAGGAAATATGAATAATTGAGATGAAGTGGTTGTCTAGTGTTTAAAGCACGTGTCAATCAAACAGGGAGCTTCCAACAGTTAAATCTTAGTGGTGGAGCGACACTTTTGTCTACATTTGGATTATGTGTCTTGTCTTGTTTATACCCCGGCTAAGTTGTTTATAACTTATGATGCTGTAATTTGGAATCTTGTTTGTTGTGCTCTTATATCTTTATCCTCTCCTGCGTCTTTCGCTTGTTTGCTAATTAAAGAAGCCCGAGAGTGAAAAAGCAGACAAGAAAAAGGTCGTTTTAGTTCGATCTAAGTTGCAAAACTGGAATAATATTGATTTCAAGCTCTTTGCTCCTTGGCTCTCCACAAAAGCTTGCTCGTGTTCGTGTGGGTCTTTGTGTGTGAATGATGGCGAAGAGATAGAAAACCAGACAATTTAATGAGTGTGTTTGTCTGTGTATGTGTGAAATTATGCCTCCGTAATGTCCCAGGTTTGCCATTAATGTTGTTTGAGTTTGTTTTGGCTCCTTTGCGTCTGTGTCTGTGTATGTGTGTGCATTAACATTCGTGTTTCCATAATTGCATCTCAAAAGGCAACACGAACGGTTAGTTTGGACTCACTAGACATTTCCAGAGCTTTATAGTTGCACATCAGTTCACAGAAGCACGCATGCAAAATAAAATAAACGCATACATTCAATTTGTGTTTGCATGTGTGTACGTGTTTGTTATGTGGTTATGTTGGCAGATGAAATCATGACTCTGACGCCTCTGAATCATTGCATTGACTTCTATGTTGCAGTCCATCGATTGCTTTGTTGCAGTGTTCACATTACAGGGAACATCAATACACTGAGTCGAGCTGGGTATGATTTGATTTTTTTTTCTTTCTATAGTAGTGCCCAAAAAATATTTGAGTTTTGTTATCAATACCAAAACAAGACTTTTTTTAGTACCTCATTTTAGGAAATGTTGTACAAAACCATTTTCAAAATAACTGTTTTCTAAACACAAGCACTTAAGACCCATAATGAAAAAATGTCAACGATTATGTTTTAAATCAGTATATGTGCTTTAAGGAATACTTTTATTTAGTTTTGATTTTGGAAAAAACACAGAGCTGACGTCATAACCTATGTAAGTTGCCTTTAGTGAGCATTTATATATGTGCGCTGCTGTGCCTGCAGGGCAGTGTCTTTGTACAAACCCAGCTTGAATGATTTGGTTTGAGCAGGCTGGCGTTTGCCTTCGGACATCCAGCCTGTCTGCTGTGTCTAGCCTAGAAACACTCAGTGAAAAGCGCATCTGGAGGAGGAGTGTATTCCAAGAAGAGCAGCAGCCTGCCAGTCAGGAGGCACTGCAACAGCTAAAGAGTGCAGTGTGTTTATTGGGGAAACTACAGGTCACAATCCATAATCCCCGTTATTAGCACAGGAGGAAAAGTAAGAAAATGCCATGCTCCCAAGCGGACCAATCACAGTTGTTGCGGTCCATGCCCCTGCAATGTGCAGTTACTTTTCTGGGTAGGTGCATGTCAGGCTAAGGCGTAGGGCATGCACCAATGCAGATTCAACACAGTAGCATTAATCAAGCTTTATACTACCAAGCAGGCCAAGCAATGAAAAACACTTGAAGAAAAGAAAGAGGCAAAGAGAGCTGACTCAAAAAAAGTTTGGTGACGTGGAGAGAGGGGAGGGGATTGCAGCTTAAAATATGAAGTTGCAGTCGGGAAACATTTAGTTTAGCTTAGCAAGAGTAAGAGGAATAATAAATATACTCAGTATACCAACAACTCAAAATGTTGGTAATTAACATGCTACCTTGTTTGTTTAATACATACAGTACAAAAATGATATACTGTGGGCTGTTATGTGCCAGACTGTTTCTTGCCCAGGAGCATTCAGTTGCTGTGTCCACACTACAAATCTGAACAGGCTATCAGTGTCAGGTTTCTGTAACTGATGATCACATTTCAGCCAGTATAAATATTGTGGTTCGATACTAAGTCCTACCAGTAGCACAGTTTCTAACCTCTCATCAGATAGTTTTCCTTAGGTAAACAAGGTCTGAAATTACCCTGTTGTTTTACCTAAGGTGGCTGAGCATAACAGATGCTTTTTTTTAGTGTTTAACGAGCATTGCTATAAAGCAGGAGGATTATTGTTCCTGGGTTGAAATGAGCATTCCCTCATCACCATCACAACTATCTTTTTACGTCTCTGCCACTGTTGTCTGCCAGTTCTGTTTCTCCATCTGTGTCTTCCACTACTTCCTTCGTTTCATTTTTCTCCGCCCTTGCCACTTCCATATTTCTCATCTTCCAATATCTCCTCTCTCGATCATTCCCCTCTCTATCTCCTCTTTGCATTTCCTCTCTCGGTGTGTCCATCTGTTGTGCTAAACCAAGCGACTGATTGTGTTTGAAGCTGTCAGGGAGGTAAATAATCCAGACATAGATGCTCGTGGTCGACGATGGCGTGTTTGTGTCTGTGCAGGGGGGGCTCTGCCGGGGGGGGGGAAGGAAGGACGTGATGCTTTTAGAGGGGCAGAGAGGGAATAGAGAACAGAGGCTAAGATTCAGACTTCAAGTCAGTTATTGGTCACAGCCTCATAAATCATTTTAAACATGAACATGCAAACACAACTGAGAGTACAACCACCTACAAGAAAGTAAATGTGCCGTTATTTCCATTTTAATTGATATATCCATTAAACTAATGGCGCTTGCATATATTTATCCGTCTATATCGCAGCACACACACAGGTTTGCATACTGATTCAGGCACCCAAATATAGCACCAGTGATGCATAGGCTAACATGCTGCTACATTACAACTGACACCTCTCCTACTTACATAATGTACCTGTAGATTACACACTCTGGTAATAAAACACAAATTCATACATACCATCATTTCCTGTACATTTCACACCTCACTCTTGTCTTCTATGTTTATCTGCCCTCATAAAGCCAGTTTGTGGATGACTGTGTCTCTGCATTGATTGCCGTGTGCCCCTGCAGTTTGACATGCAGCAGCTGTCTCTGGATGAGCTGAAGCAGGTGCTGTTCCACGCCTTCCGGGACCACCTGACAATGAAGGACATAGAGAACATCATCATCACCGAGGAGGAGAGCCTCAATGAAACCTCAGGGAATTGCCCTGAGTATGAGGGAGGTGAGGATGCTGTTCTTGGCTGTTACGAATATCTCCTTCTTGTACAAAGTAATTTCATACTGAAATTCATATGAGATTTTGTGCAGTAATTTGACACTGAGATAAGTAAATGTATGACCAAAACATTTTCCAAATAACCAGCTGTACGCTTTATTAAGCTGTTTAAGAAATCATTTGAGATTTGGGAAATCCACTTATTTTCCTTTTTCGCTGATGGTTAGATAAGATCGATTCCTCTCATATCTATGTGCTAAGTAGTCTGCGGAGCCAGAGCCAAGAGGCAATTATCTTTGGTTGGCATGTAGATTGGGAGCAGGGCTCCTAGGTGGTTTTCAGACCTCTGAATTGCAATCCACAATTCTAACAGCATTTCAAATGTGTTGTGTGTGATGCTCATGTGCTGTTTCCCTGTTTCTGCAGTTTATGAGAGACAATTGACCAGTAATCCTGAGAGGACTAAGAATAAGGATGTCGTCTTTACACATAGCTAGCTAGCTACATCGCTACAGCCTTAAAATTAGTGAGAGAAATTGTGCAAGATAGATGTGACTGTACCGTTCGCTGCAATCCCAATGAAACAAAAACGCAGTTCATTCTGTCATCAGGCTACGAGGAAACAGTCAGCGAGCAGCACCTCTAAAGCTTGCTAGTTAACATGTTATTTCTTGTTTGTTTGATTCACACAATGGAGATTTAACTGTTTTGAGATGTGATCTTCGGGAGAGTTACACGCTGAAACTACTGTAGGTTAAGTCGTTGGTGACTTTGGGCCAACATGGCTCTCGCTCCATACTTAGGGCACAGATATGAAAGTGGTATAACTCCGCTCATCTTATTCTTCAAAAGAAAGCAAATAAGCATATTTCCCAAATTGTGAAACTACTTCTTTAGGGCTAAATTGTACAAACACATACAAAATCAGAAATGTATCACTGCCTCCAGCAGTGGATACTACACATTTTGACATGAATGGAACAGTGGTCTGTATTTAAAATCCCACCTGATTTGACCAACACCAGTAATTTACCAGAGCAATGGAGTAACATTTTCAGATAGGAGATGCAATAAAGCAGGAAAAATACTGAGGAGTGTGAAGGCGAGAAGAAAGCAGCGACAGGAGGGAACTCTTTGTTCAGTTAGAATAAAGTGGAAAAGACAAATTGTCCTGTTTAAAGGGGATGAAATAAAACGTATAGCACTTTTAAACACACACATAAATAACTTTCTCAGTTTTGCCTCGCAAAATTCAAGGCAAAATTCTAAATTTTTTAATCTGCTGTTGTACCAACATGAATATCCACCACACAGGGTTCATCTTTAAGGTCATGATCCTGATAGAAAGAGCAAGAATACTGAGGCATATTCAAGAAAACAGATGTAATATTAAAATGAAAAACCTCTGTTAATCTCAAGGTAATGTATACATTTCTTTCACCTTCAAAGCAAGGAATGAGAGAGGGTTTCTAGTGTCTGGATACCCAAGTGAAATACAGAAGACATTATTTATCTGCTGCTTTAGGGAGAAGTGGGAAACAAAAACTTGTGAAACATCCACAAGTCAGACTAGGACAAAGGTACAGACAGATCAAGCATGCTAGAAAACGAGGAAAGTCTTAATGAATCCATTGGGTACTGGCCCACAGTCTCGGGAAGTCCTAAAAAGAGACAGCCAGGAGGAAATGTAGAAACTTTGCGGCAAAGGGACAGTGGAGGAGGAGATAAGAGGCTAAAGAAGGGATCAGGGAACTGCTGGCTTGGCACTCTCTCTCACAAAGTTTCTGGTGTTGAAGGAAGGGCGTGACGTGGAGTTAGAGAGAGGAATAAGAACAGTAGAAAGATGTTGAAAGAGGAGAGGAAGGCAGGGAAAGGGATAAAGTGGAGATGAAGGGGTATAGAGCCTCTCTTGTGAAGCTGGTTCTCCACATTTAACCCTCTTCCTACATCCTCAACTACCCTCTTTCATGCCTGCTTCCTTCCCATCTTCCTCCCATCCGGTGGGACTTCAGCACCTTTTACAGTTCATCTCAGATCCAAGATTCAGAACTCTGACTTGATTTATTGATGCAGCGTGTGATTCTTACAAACTGAGACAAGCAGGCTGACGGAGAGGAAAGTTTTCGTTGTTGCTCTTGCTGCAAGGCCTGTTGGAGGACACATCTGTCTCTTCTCCTCTTCCTCTTTCAATCTCCAGAGATTATGTCTTTCGGGGGAAAAAAGGCCTTTCAGCCCACACAGTTAGGTAGCAGAACTAAACTTCCACGTAACTCCTAGTGTCTTTGTTTTCGCTGCAGCATAGAAGTATTAGAGTATTAGAACATGTTTCTGCCTCTTATGTATTCCCCACTTTTACATCGGAGACACTTGATTTAGGTCACAGAAAAAAGCTGCCAAATATGGCAGAAGTGTTAGCTGCTATTTAATCCGTATCTGTTTTGGGTCAAAGAACAGAAGTGCACCTTGTGAAAAAGGTTCAAATTCATTTCACTTTACGTGAATCAAATGTTTTCTTTATACAGTAGAGTAGAGACTTTAAGGATTATGGAAATGTAGGTAAAGTTAGTTGATTATTGTGCAGAGTTCATTCTTCCACTGACTCCTTTATAATGCTGCATACCTGGCCATGACCATGTTGTTTTGTATTCATGTCCGGCAGAATTGTATTGTTTATAGAATAATTTTTGGATTGTTTTCATTTGATTAGTTAAAGGTCCCATATTATGCAAATCCATTTTTTAGGGTGTCTCCTACAAAAACACATTATTTTTCTTATGCTGTCCATTACTGCAGCACCCCTATTCACCCTCTGCCCGAATGCTCCTGTCTCTTTAAGGCCCCCCTCACAAAAAGTCCACTCTGCTCTGAGTGGTCAGCTCACACAGGCCTGAGCAGGCACCGCCCACTTTCAGCTCTGCCTGTGCTTTTGCATCCACAGCCATGCTGGGGGTATTGCTGCGGGTGCAACTGTATAGTTGTGACATCACAACCTTAAGGAAGTCCTAACGGCTCGTTTAAAGGCACAGTTTCTGAATATGGGGCGTGTGCATTTCTCTGTGGATTCAGAATTTGGATACTTTCCTATATATATACGTATATATCCTGCTTTATAATCAAAAAGGACATGAAAATCATAGTCATCATCAGTAAATCAAAATGCAAATCCATGGCAAAATTAACAAATCACCTGCTGTCCACATTATGGGACCTTTAAAGCTGTACTTCGGTCAACAGTTTGCTTGCTTGTTGATAAGAATAAAAAGATTGTTTTGCTAGAAGCAGGTGTTTTGCTTAGCTTAGCTTAAAGGACAACAAATGGGTAAAATGGAGCCTGGCTCTATTCAAAGAATCTATCTATCAGCGCCTTTAACACTCACAAATTAACAGTTATATCTTGTTCTTTTAATCCTTATATAAACCACAGTGTAAAAACTGCTCTTAATGGTTTTACGGGGGTTACGTGTTGGACTTTTTCTTGGCCCGGCACAGTGACTTGCTGGTTGCCAAATTCACATAGTCAGTTTTTGTATAAATTTAGCAAGTGAGCTGTAATGTGTGACTAGGTGAGCATTAGGGGTGCTGGTTGGCAGATTTCTTTTTACTTTTGGGAAAAGCCTGGCTGCGCCCAGTTTATGCTTAGTTAAGCTAACTGTCTCCCATCTCTAGGGAGACGGGTATTTATCTTCTTCTCTAACTCTCCACAAAAAAACAAATAATTGTATTTCCTAAAATGTCAAACCATTCCATTCAAGTTGTATCATTATATCGAAGTCAATAAATTAATCTGTTAATTAACAAATCACAATGACATGAGAGGCACAAACTGGGGCTGAAGGATGTAGAAACTCCAATTTCAATAGAAATGTACTCATCTCTTATTTCTTTTCTCTCTCTTTCCACACAGTCCATCCTAAGAAGAAGAATCGGCAGACGTGTGTCAGGAAAAGCCTGATCTGCGCCTTTGCTATGGCTTTCATCATCAGTGTCATGCTTATCGCGGCCAATCAGATGCTGCGGAACGGCATGGAGTAACCAATTGCACTGTGAGCATGGGGAGTGGACAGAACAGCCATGACCTCACATCTTGTCTTTGCAGCCAAAGCTGGACCAGCCACAACCCAAGCACTTCTCTAAACAATCAGTTGAGTTTTTATTTATTTTTTGTTCAATTTTGAACTCGTAGAAGCAGACGATGTGGGTGAAGTGAAGAGAGATGTATTTGTTTTGCATTGAAGATGTCACCATGTAGAGTTACTGGACTTATAAGGAAACCTGGACTGGGAAAGAATTATGTTTTTATATAAACGGCAAGGATAAATTGTGGGTTTTATTTTGCTGTTTTCAAGACCAAGACCACCCTTTAAACTTGATTTTCTAATTACCGAAAATGTTTATCAGGTGCTTTGAGCCATTCCTAATTTAAAAAAACAAACAGAGGATATTATGGACAACTGCATATTTACCCAAGAGAAGTGGCGTTGAATGTGAAATGAGTGAATGTGGGCACAGTATTTAATTGCATAGTAAATCCCTCACATTTCATAAAATCATGTCTAAACATCGCACTTTTTTTTGTGAAACATCGACATCCTCGGCTCAGTCTGCTAATCTTTGGGCATATTAAGTCTTTATGTGTATCTAGAAAGAGCACAACTCGATACTCACTGAGGGACCACTTAAAAATCATCACTGTCCTGCTATCGCTACTCTTTGGTCTTAATACTGATTGGTCAATTGATTGATTCATTTGTGTGGGTGTATAAAAGACAGTGCTGTCCACATGCTTAGTGTAAGCTCCCGCTATCTGAGAGGTGTATGAAGGTAAGAAACAAATGCCAGGATAGCTTTTGGTTAACATTAGCACCAGGATGAGATGTTATTTTTAGTGATGTGTTGGTAGAAAATGTCTCACCTCAGCATCTCATTGTAATACTGCCCAACTGTGGTAAATATAAACCACACAAAAGCATGCCAGTATATACACTGCCATACTAAACATTGATTCACTTTCCCATGGATTTCACTGTATATATAGTATTACTTAGCTCGTGTAATGTATTATTCTTCTCAACAGCAGAATGTACAAAGGGTAGAAACTAGTGAGATAAATCAGGGATATACAGAAGAGCTGTGATACACTGGCTGTTTTCTTGGAGAAGGTTGCATCCTAGTGGTTAAAATGTGAACTGCAGCTTGAACAACCATGTTTACCAGGTGTTCAGAAGTCAAGACAAACACCACTTAATCTGAGCTTTGACACGTGTCACACAGGCAGTTCGGTCTGTATTGGAATTTTTTTTTTTCTCGCTACAACCCAAATTGTGTTGTCGCACCGGTGTGCAGCTCAGGATTGGATGAGAGACTGAAGGTGACGGCTGCTCTACCTGCAGTAGTTTCTAGGGTCATAGCTATGTTTTATGGTTCAGGCCTGATAGCTCTGCAGTTTTATATAGCTTTCTGGGATGGAAAAGTTTAGTCAAGGTTAGAGGAGTTTACAATCATGCTCCTCTTATTTTATAATGGAGCAGCCTGAGGTTGAACATCCCAATGACACCATAGATTAAATTTCAGGATGATTTTTTAGTGGGTGTAGGGCTGGGTGACAAAGACATGTGATTGTTTTTCTGTCAGTGAAGTAGTACCGTAATTAAATGTCCAGATCCTGTTATTGTTCTGCTAAATGATGTTGTCCAAATGAAGGATTGCAGGCAAATTGTCATTCAAAACTAAGATTACTTGCAATTAATTTTTGTTAAAGGGTAACTGTTTACAGGTCTTGGAGAGAGGAAGCTGCATATAATCTGATAAATTGCCTCCAGTGATGTCACTCAGTGGCTAAACTGCATTGTGGGTGATGTAGGCTTAATAATGTAAAAAGTACCCAAAAGTCTTACTTGAGAAAAAGTAAGATATCGTGATACACTGTATATTATGGGTCAACCATTTATCAAATTCAATATAGGCTCTGATGTAGTCTATAAAGTAACTGGAGTAAAAGTATAATATTTGCCTCCAAAATGTAGTGAAGTAGAAGTATAAAGAAGCAAAAAAATGGAAATATTTAAGTACAAGTAACTCAAAATTGTGCTTCAGTACAGTACACAAAAGCAAATATACTTAAATGTACAAGACCTGTAAACACACTTCAGTGTGTGGGTTACCCTTTAAATACATTTAAAGTTGCTAAAACACAGTTCATTAATATAAATTCTGTTATTTTATATATGATTTTTTTGTGATTTTAAAGGATCCAGTGTGCAGGATTTAGGGGGATTTAGAGGCGTAAATGGAATATAATATTCATAATTATATTTCATTTGTATATAATCACCTCAAACGAAGAATCGTTGTGTTTTTGTTACCTTCGAATGAGCCTTTTACAGTTACAGAGTGACTGTGTCCTCTTCCACAGAGTCTGCCATGTTGCACTGCCATGTTTCTACAGTAGCCCAGAACGGACAAACTAAACACTGGCTCTAGAGAGCCTTCTGTGTTTTTTGCATTATAAGCAACCACCTTATGGGAGGGTGAGACGAGGGGTGTTCAGTTGGTTCCAATCTGTGCAACCTCACTGCTAGATACCACTAAATCCTACACATTGGACCTTGAAGTAGTGTAACCATTTGCATTAATATTGTAACAGTTATTTGAACCATAATGCCCAGCCCTATGTAGATGCCATGACAGCTACATATGTGGATTCCTAAATGGCACAGTGCTCCTCTTGGACGTTATTGGATTAGAGGCTGTTTGTTCCCATTCATACCTTGGAGTGATTATTTGTTCTCCGGTCTTTTGCCGAGCTGGATGAAAACAAAACAAAATACTCCAATTAACCATGTGAGATTATATCTTAGATGAATTATTAAAGCGGAGAGGGCTTTCTTTTAAAATGAAAAAAAAAAGCTAGCTTTGTAAGATCACAGCAAAAATGTATTATACTGTAAATCAGTATGCATGTTGTTGTTTAGATTTTCGTGTCTTTGAACGACAGGGAAATCCATTTAATCTTTCTTTGTGGTGGCACAGCCTTGGTTTCAATGTAGGTATGTATGTACTTCACATATTTGACTTTCCAGTTTGTACTGTAATAGCCATTTTTTCTAGTTTCTACCAGCTATTAATCAAATCAGAGTGCAGGAGAGGGCATTTTCATAAATATGCAAATACAAGGTCACTTCATCATCATCTCTGTTTCACATCATCTTGGGTTGAGTCTGTATAGGCCTCACTGTGGATGGTTAAACTTAACAAGGAATACAGTATATTGTGTGTGTTTTCACTGCCTCATAGTCCTGTATAAACTGCTGTATAATGTATGCTACACTTATCCTTGTAAGTCAGTTTTACGTCTTTGATATTCTCAGCACATTGACATTCGACCAGTGGGCCATGTTTTCACCTTTGTCTACCCGCGTCATGGTCCTATTGAAACCAGCATAGACCACTTTATCTTAACAATTCTCTAATAATCGTGCCACTCAGACATCCTTGCATGGCTATGTGAGGGGAAACTTGTTTGAAAGACCTTTTACCAACACTTTTGAAGTTTACATTATTATACTGTACATCTGTAATGGGACGGAGTCAGTTCATGATTTTCATGTTTTTTGAAAGTTGCTTTTGAGATTTGTTTTTACCAAAACATGTTTTTACCTTGTAGATTGTATAGAGATAAAAACTAAACACAGATATGTAATACAAACCTTGGCATGCTGCTTAGAAAAGGAGAAAGAAAACAGCAATAGTCACCAACTGAATGGATATTTAAAAATGCAAAACAAGTTTAATCTGTTTAATCTAAAAAAAAAAATATATCCATATATGTTTATGCAATAAAACCTGGTTTTGATAGAAATATAAGGCATCTGTGTTTAATTGTGGAAGATGTTTGTGCTTCTTTGGCTCAAGACAGATGACATGTCTAATAAAATTATGGCAAAGCAATGCTACTCAGCAACATATAAAGGTAAAACAGTCTTACAGGTGCAATATGTGAGAATTGGCCACCTTTCCAAATTAATACTTAAAACAAATAGAGGGCAGCACATCACCAGAGTGACCGCTAAGTGTTAATTGTAGCTGCTCTTAGCTTGTTAGCTCAGTTAGCCATGCAGCCAGCGGTCTGGACTTGAAGCTCGGGGACTAGGGGGGTGTTAGTGTTTACACCACTAACACAGGCTCTTTAGACTAGGAAGGGACGACCTGGTGCTACCTGGTTAGCATGCTAACTTCAGTAGATTTCTCTGCAACACAATACATAGACATCATAATGTCTGCCATTTCTGTTGATCATTTTCTAGCCTACATATTGCCCCGTTAAATAAAGCATCTATATTACACAGAACGTCTGGCTCACTATAAGCTGTTAAGCAGAATTATTTTCACTATCTGTAAAACTCAGCATAGAGTAGGCTTGTTGCTTTACTTGTCACTCGATGTGATCGTTGCAGTGTCAGTTTAAATACCAACTCTATAAATAGAATGACAACAAAGCATGGTTTTCACTGAGCCGCCCTCCTCTCGCTGCTGTTTCCCCCTTTAGGTATCAGAGTGTCCATAAAGGATCTGTGAGTCAGAAGAACAGCCTCTTCAGGAGCAAAAGGTTCACTGCTCTGACATCACCTTCACACAGTACACACAGCTCACGTAGCCCGACAAACATAACTGCTTTGAGTGGACCTTGAGTAGACAAAACTTGACCTTCCACTATTGAGAACTGCATCTTAAAAAACTCTGTTTCGCTCGCTGCACTACGTGATGGCTGGAGGTGAATTTCCACATTTGTCAACTTGTGCCAGAGAGGAGTTTCCTGTGGAGCTGTGCTGGCATCAGCCCTCGCTCTAAATCATGATAATTAGGGAGCATAGGTCAAATACGAGTGGGAACAGCCTCATAGCAGATGCACCCAAACCCCATTAGCCGCCAGATAATGAAGCAAAACATGCCATTAAGTGGACAAACAAGGCATTAGCGTAATGGTCCAGGCAGACAATACTTAGGTCTGTTTTCATCTTTGTGGGTGGAATTAAGGGGTCGGACTCAAAAAGGTCATTTCCAACTTCTCTGACCACTGCAGGCCTGCCCACAGAAATACTTTGACCCCGTAAAGGTCCAGTGAATGGGCGCTCTCCAAATCTGCTTCTGCTGTGTCACACCTACATAAAACATGCAGAACAATGCTATTATTGACGTTCTTTTTCTGACAGGTGTTGCTTCTACACT
Source organism: Pagrus pagrus (assembly GCF_965226575.1). Lineage (NCBI taxonomy): Eukaryota > Metazoa > Chordata > Actinopteri > Spariformes > Sparidae > Pagrus > Pagrus pagrus. Next base: position 12,948,658 of record NC_140198.1, read on the forward strand.
GACGCTGGCTATCTTTTGGCTGGTAACGTTGGCCTCCTGGCTATCTTTCACCTCTTAATACTTACTTGGAGCAGCTTTCTAAGCTGACTGAAAAAAGTTGGTTGTTACATGATTATCTGGGTCTTAAGCCTCTGCCAGTTCCCTATTTTTATTTGTCCTTTTTTTTCCTGGCATCAATTTATGTGCAGGTCCTGCGGCAGAGGAAATTTACTCCAACATTAGCGAGAAGTTAAAGCTGCTGTATGCGTTGTTGCAGTTCTAGCTAACTTCTTTTCTTCTTTTATTTTTTCAATAAGTAACGGTGAGTATTTTGGCTCAAAATAAAATCTGGTTATTGAACAAGCAGGTGTTTGTTTCTTCTTTACTAGTGCTAGCTATACTATCTCTTGGCTACTGACGTTAGCCCTGAATTGGAGCAGCCTTCTTAGCTGACTGAAAAAGACTAGGCTGGTACTTTATTATCTGGGTCTAAGTTTTTGCCAGCTCCATATTTTAATTGTCCTTTCTTTTCTGGCATCAATTTATTTGCAGGTCCTGACTAAGCAGAAGAAATTTACTCAAACGTTAGCTCCATGCAAAAAATGGTTCCTACCATTTTCAGGAGAGGGGGCTTTGTCTATTGTCTTTGTCTATGAAACAGGTTACAATTTGTTAAGGCTGCAAACAATACAATGTTTATTTTGTTGTTTGAATAAGAGTGGACAGATAATTTCAACTGTTTTGTACCAATTAAAAAAGTAGAATGTCCAATAAAGAAGTCACACTGATACTGGTATGCATAAAAAAAAACCACTTTAATATGAGGTATTCATTGGATGTTTGTAGCTCACATGAACCTCTGGACAAAAGAGTTGATCTAACACCTATACATGCACAGACAGCATGAACGTAAAACACTGCAATTTCTCCCAGAACCTAGAAACGGATCAAACGACAACAATAAACAGCATCCAGTTCAATGGTGTACATAAAAAAAAACACCTCCAACTGGTTATTCTCTCATGTCAGTTAGGGTGGGATACTTAATATGCAATACTGAATCGGACTGAAAGGAGGAGAAAAAAGGTAATTTGACATAGTAACACTGCTTATCTTGTTGGGTAGAATATGGCTTACAAATACCATAAAAACACATGAAAATTCTTGTGTTTCCAAAAGTTCAAAAGGCTCCACAATGTAAACACCTACGACTTCTTAAAAAAGAATAAAGGCACAAGTGTAACAATGTTTTTTTTTTTTAGTCCAACAAAACACAAGACTCACAAGATGACTTGAGTGTACCAATGCACAACACCTGCGCTGCCTTCTGCATTGTAGTGTGACTGCTGATTGCACTTATTTAATAATAAATAACAGCTGAGAAGAACACGTCTTCTTGGATGTAAAGTGTCACAAACCGTAATAAAGACTTTTTAAATGAATTTCAATACATGTTAAGGCTGTTCAAATATTGTTAGCTGTCTGACAGTAGCTGATGGATCTTTGAGGATTCAAGTAGTGTTTCCTACAACACAATGAATGTGAGAGAGGTTGCTAAGGATCGAAAAGATGAAGTCATTGTACCCTGATTCATGACAGACTTTGGCACAGTCTTGTGAAAAGATGGTGTAAAAGTTAATGAAAGAGAAAAATGAGACGAGAAAAGGGGGAGCAGCGGGTACAGAGGTAGGAATACAGCGGTAGACAGACAGAACAATGGGAAGTGACTGAAGCAGAGAAGAAAAGTCAAGGTCAGAACTCCGTGTGTGGGTGACTGTAGTCTCGACTGCCCGCTGGAATCTCACTGGGCTTCATAAAGATGCCCTCCATGGTCTTCCAAAGGCTGTGCTGGCTGGGGCCCGACATGGCGTGAACTTCCCTCTGACCGTGGATCGGCCGTCCATACTGCTCCCCCGTCACTGACAGCAGTGCGTCAGTGGCCTTGTGGCGGAAGCGGACGGCCTCCTCGCGCTTCCATACAGATCCCCCACACTGAACTGTCCACTCGTCCAGGTGGTCCCCTTCTCCTTCATCACCAAATGCACTCACCTCCTGTTGACAAGTGAGAAAGAAAGTAAAAGACAAGCAATAGAGGGGAGGATGAGGTGTCTTTGGTTTGTGAAAGGCACAATATATATATATATATATATAAATATATATATGTATGGCATTGTTTAAAAGCACCCACTAAAACCTGAGAGTTTTGTCTTGGCAGAAATGTCAATGTTCACTAAAACCTTTATTTCTCAGCCTCTGGAGCAGATAGAAACTTAAAATAAAAACCATTTGAGAGCTTTGGCTTTAATTGGAAAATTATTGCATTTGTTTTAATGTTCATTAACAAATCACAAGGCATTTATTCAGTCAAATGTCTTGAAACTGACAATCATTATCCAAAACACGCTCAAACTGTTTACAGATGAATCAAGAATGCCACTCAGTAAAGCGCATACCTCCATCAAGGCCCAGCACCTTTTGTACTCACTCACTCACTACCCACTAGTCTATTCTAGGCTGAGACTCATCCTCTATCCAAGTTTTGTATAAATCCATTCAGTAGTTTTTGTGTAATCCTGTTGACAAATCAACCAACAAACAGACACAGGCAAAAACATAACATCCTTGGCGGAGGTAATAAAGCAGAAAGGACTGTCTGTGTCAAGGAGCTTCCTCATATTGATGCAACAATCCTGTAAATCAAGAAGTGCCATAAGAGATGTAAAAGGAATCACCACTTTGGTATTGACAGTATACCAAAATGTGACACTTTCTAATCATTTCACGGTACACATCTTCCGGCCCCTTAACACTTTGGATAGACAGTGTTTTCACACTTCCTCAAGAATGGAGAGGTTTTTGCTGACCCGCGGCTCATTTCCCACAAAGTTCGTGAGTTTCCTGAAGTGTAAAAGCTGCTGTCACTTCAGCTCCACCTCAAATGTCGGTCTAGGTTTCACTACACGTGAAGGGCAAACTCTTGGTATTTTACATCTCTGACAACATGCTAGTAATTGTAGTTTTTATTCAATTCCTTCTCTCAGTGGCTTTAACTTGGCAGGGTGGTAGTGAAGTAAAATGTCAAAACCATCTTTGAATATCCTTTCTTAACCTCTGCTGGGAGCTCTGTGGATAATCATTTACATAACACCTTTCCTCTTCTCACACACCACCCACCTGGTTAGAGGACAGCGGGGAGGCGAAGTAGTGGCTGTGCAGGTTACGGCCTGTGTTGACATGGGTCAGGCGGATCGTCTGCCCGCACTTGACCGGGGTACCTCGATGGCACAATGTGTCAATTGTCCCTCGAACGCTCCAGTAGCTGTTACTGTCTTCCACTGCAGTCACTCCTGTTACAGACTGCTGCCCACTACCTGTCTCACACGCACATAAACACACACAAGGTGAGCAGAGGACCATTTGCGTAGATACTCACAACCAAAAAAACAAAACTAGGACTTCTGCAAAAAAATCCGCCAATTCTCTTGTATTGTATTTTGACTTGTGAATTTGTTCATAGTATGAACAAACTAACAGAGTAAAATTAGTGAGTGTTCGGTTTGACTTTGAACCCAAGGGCTCATGTTAGCAAACAAACAGCTCACAAGGTTAAGTTTAAAGGCTAAAGCCATACAACTACAATTCAGTGTGTAGTACAACTTATTTATAACAACAGAGCCCCTGACTATTTTAACTAGACAGCCCCCTTTGTTGAGTTGGGGGCATTTCTATTACAGTAGAGCTAATTTGTAGTCTTGTACTTGCCTGTGGTTATCTTAAACTTAAAATAGTTTACTATGCTGATTAAAGTAAAGATAAAATGTAATGTAGAAAGTAAGTACAGCAAAGTAATAATAAACTGAGTACTAGTATACTGAGAATTAACTTCAAAGTAACTAAAATAAACCATTAGTATAACTGAGCATACTTTTCATAATATAAGAATATATAAATGGTATATTATAACTGCAATAATAATATTAGTGGTATATTGCTTGTATATTTGCATGAGAATCACATTAAGACCTTTTAAATGTACTTATAACACAAATAAGTTAGACTTTAAATAAACTTATCAAGCATATATGAGTACATACATGGCGATATACTTAAAGTGTACAAAACATACTTCAAGTTGTTCCACTTAAGCACATAAAAGTACACAAAATACACCTAAAATTGTGCTTTTCTAGAATTTACTAGCAAATAAAAAATACTTAGTATAAAATTACTTGTTCCGAAATAGCAAACTTTAAGTTAAGTAATCATTAGCATACCTGAAGTGTACTCTGCCTACAGGTATACTTAAGTATGCTAAGATTTAACATACTATGTTTTTATATTATATATTTATATTTTTTATAAAGGGTTGATGTTTTTCATGTACTGTCTTCATTTTTCTTTAAATATTTGCTCATAAATATCACCTAAAATCAGTCACACGTCACGCATCTTTACGCGTGCCACTGTTTGACAGTACACATAATGGAGTCAGCATTAATTAAATGTCACAGTGACACTGTTACTACACAGAAAACCCCAGCGGTACAGTTTTAGTTACAGAGGTAGATAAAAGCAGCTGTAGTTAATGTAGCAAGTGAAAAACGATGTAAGCTAACTGTCTATTAACGCTGAATAATGGTTTAATGACAGGAAACTCACCAGAGCCGTAGCGTACGTCGTGCGAGTGTAGTCTCACATTGTGCTTTATGTTTAACAATTTAATGACAGATCCGCATGTCACAAAACTCAGCTCCGTGCCGAGAGACAGCCCAAACACACAGGATAACAATACTAAAAGCGCTGGCAGAGAGTGTGGAAGAACAGCACAGTTTAAGCTACCCATTCCTCCTGAAACCCAAGCAGCCGCCGATGCCTCTCCGAGATTTGTATTATTTTTCGCTACGTCATTAAAGCGGCACCGTATGCCAACGTGAAGCTCGGGAAACGGCGCCCCTAGCGACTCGGAGTGGTAACTGCAGGCCCCTTTTGCTTTAAATTGGGTTTATTTGGCCTCACTGTGATGCTTTTTCACATTTATGATAATATGATAATATCCACACTCAAAAACAACACTGCATATATTGCGTACTCATGTTTAGTAGTGTCGTTGTCTGTAGAGTCAAGCTGAACCAGCAGGGGGCGACACCTTGATACTGGTGAGGATGGGAAGTTCCCTCACTGCATCCCGGAATTGTGTTCACGCCACTTGTCCTCGGCCATTTTTACAAGTACAAGCTCCCCGAAACACAAAACACAACACAATCCGTCATTATTGTAATCATTCTCGGGATATACCACCGCAGTCAGACGTGTAAGTCCAACTCCACCGCGGTCATTTGCGATCTAGAGATTGTGCTGCTTAGCTCCCAACCGTAAACTAGCGAATGCTAATGCAGTTGGATGTTGTTGTTTGTTGCAGCTAATGCTAGGCTAAAGTAGTGACATGCTAAAGCATTAACTACCGTTAGACTGCGAAGTTGGCTCCGAGGCCTTGGTTTATTTCTACAGCAGTGGGTTTGGTTCGGCTTTTCTTTTATTGTCGATAAATGTTTCGTGTGTACAACAAAGTTAATACTCGAAATGTGAAAATTAAAGTCCAGCTTTCACGCAAAATACTGCTCGTTAGCTAACTAGCATCGCTGGCTTGTGTTAGCCAGGTTAATGGTTGCTAGCTCACCTGGATGGTAATGTTAGCTGACGGTATTGACTGTAAATCACAATATAATGTTGACTTTTGCTTAAGGGCCGCTCATGTGCAAACTTAAATATATCATCTTGATAACGTTGGCGACAATTAACTAGATTGGAAGCAAGCGGTGTGGTTGTCGTGTCTGTCCATGTTGTGTGTGTGCGCATTGCGACAACGTTGAGGTTAGGTGTAGGCTTCTTTATTGAGCTCAGTGGCTGATGTTATATCACTGGTAAAATGCTAATACCATCACCAGATTACACACAGATGTGAACATACAATATTTCTCATTATTTTTAAGTAGTTTAACGTCGATTGGGTAATGTACATCAACAATTTTGTGAATATTTCTAAAAGATTTGCCAGCATGTGTTACCCCGGGTATTTTCATGTTTTTCTCGACTGTCATTATCAAACAGTTTATAAATGAACCACATGCTACATGTCTTTGACAGGATAACACTGAGTACTTGTATTGATATGTGGAGGAGAAACTCGTGTTTTATTGCCAAACATTGTGCAAACTTGCAGAACTTTATAGAAGATCCCAAATTTAAAAAATGTACCAAATTCTTTAGGCTTGGTTTTGGACAGGTTATGTTGGTTATAATAGTGGATTATAATATGATATCCCATGTGATCGTGTAATGTTAATGATGAGCTGTAACACGTGGAAGAATATACATGAAAAACTGGCAGACAGTGTGAAAGATGATGATTTATCCAACCTTAGAGCTAGTTAAAGTGGAAATGACCGTGAGTTAGCAGGATGTTAGTTAAAATGGGAATTACAGGAGAATGTGTGTGAGACTGTATGTGTCTGGCTTTTATATTTGTAATTAGCCCTTGGAGAACAGAGTAAAGCTTTGCTGATGCTGTTCAAATTCACTAACAGCATCTTGCTCTTCTTCTCAGGAACAGCAGTCATGTCAGACTTCATTGAGAGCGAGGCTGAGGAGTCGGAAGAAGAGTTTGATGAGAAAGACCTAAAGCCTAAAAAGACCCAGAGGTTTATGGAAGAAGATGGTGAGATTTGAATAACTTTAGCTCAGAGTATCATGTTTCAGAGGGGGGGTTGTGTGATGTGTTGAGCACTCATCTGTCATGTCTCCTCCAGATGAAGAGGAGGAAGAGAACACAGAGGACCAGGACGAGCGGGGAAATTTACGCGGACTCATTGATGATGGAGACGAGGAGGAACCGGAGGACGAAGAAGAAGCTCGAAAGAGTGGGAGTGGAGGGGCGAGTGACTCAGAAGAGGAAGTGAGGCATCGACGAAAAAAGCGCAGTAAGATCATCAGGTGTTTTTAAAGGGGTGCAGCCTTTATACCATGTATTGTTGCAGGTTGTTGTTAGTTTAAAGAAGTCTCAAATGGAGAGGCTGTACTGGAACTCTACAGTATGTGTTTAAGCCTGTTTCCATGCACATGCTTCTCATTCCCATCAACCTCTACATGGCGCTAAATCCAAAGAAAAATCCCCCCAAAAAATCGCATGCACTTGTGACTCATTCTCTCTAATGAGTGGTCTATGTAAAATGGCCTGGCCTCTTAGTTGTATTTACAATTGGGAGGTGGTGGTGAAGCCAGAAAATTCCCATTTACTGATTTTGAAGTTTCATATTCTGCTATTGAAGACTGTTGTCTGGGTTCGATGCGTCAGACCTGACTTGTTTATGTTACCTGGTTTGCCAATGGGCAAAGGGGCAGCAGCAATGTCACATTTTTCTCAACACTGAATGGCAAAGGAAGCCGAAACAAACTATGATTGTGGACAACTGTGAAAGAAAGAGGAAAACTTATAAAAGTACGAGGCATCAGAATTTACAATCATTGATCAGAGTAAGCGTGTACTTGTCTGTGAAGTTTGTTATGTAAACTGCCAACAGACAAGTTTTTTGCTTTAACTAATGATGTTCCCGGGAAAATTAAGGCTGACTGGCACCATTTCTGTTTTAATGTCTCTATTATAGACGAAATCAATGAATAAGCTCACAGTTGATCCTGCGTTGATGGTAGTTGTGATTTTGAGGAAAACTGAAACACTTCAGTTTGCATCAGCAGCACCAACAGTAATACTACTTAGAAACGATAAGGGGAAGAAAGTTGTCTGTTTCCATATTAATGTAACTTGGCCCCTTAGAAATTTAGACACTTGTCTGATTCATTCTCAGTCTGTTCTCAGTCTCTCAGGCAGTTGCACAACAGCTTTTCATGTTGACTGCTGGCTGACTGTCACAGCATGTGTGGTGCCATAACATTCATATTGGAGCAAGACTAATAAATCTGCCAGGTCATAAATTAGTTTATTACAGATACTGTATATGGGTATGTATGTACATATCGGCTGATAAATAACGGATAAAAACTGTTGCCTCTTCACAAATACTTATATCTGTGTGCCGCAAAAATCTTATATATCAGGGTATATTTAGTATTCGTTGTAATATTTTCACTGCACTGCATGAGATTCCCCTTTACTTTTGTCTCATAATATTGTAGGATTAAACATAAATAAGGTAACTCGAAACTGACTTTGGATCAGGTCCTGGTGACATTTCAAGATGTACTGCCAATCTGTAATATTGCAATTACATATTACAGTTTTTAATGAGTTCCTTCTGTGCTGGATAGTAGATGTTAGAGTGAGATGATATACATTTATGAATAATCAGAACAGACATTGAACATATTTCTGGCATCTGTTGCGGAGGTAAAGCAACAGGTTGCCTCCCTTTTACTTCCTCTGCTTTCAGCTCCATATGTTGTGCAGCCAGATGTAGCCAATATGTGGTTGATTAACCTGGACAGGTGCTGCTTGATGTTAGTTCTGTGCTGGCGTGGTGTATAATCTCCCTTCATGTTTTTTCTTTCTTATCAAAGGAAGTGACTTTGTTGTTTCAGCCGCATTTGCTGCGTTCTGATAATCACATTAAACAAAACAGAGGCACTGTTTTTACATTGGTAGAAATGCAACATGTCTTGAAGTTGTCTTCCCTGACGAAGAGTTTTTCTCTCTGCAGATTATGATGACTACCTGGATGATGATGATCTTGACCTCATTGAGGAAAACTTGGGTGTTAAAGTGAAAAGGAGGGTAAGAATCACTCTATTCTTTCTTTTCAGCCTCTGATAGTTTGCCTGACATCCAGCATGTTCATGTCATCTGTGCACACTCTAAAATGTAAAAAAGTTTAAGATAGCTCTGCTGATGCTTTACCCGTCTTGTGTCACAGAAGAAGAAATACGACCGTGTAAAAACTCTTGACGATGATGAAGAAGATGATGACGAGAAGGACTTGATCGCAGATGAGATCTTTCATGCGGATGGAGATGGCGATCTGGAGGACGGCGAGGCTGTCGATGAGCCTGTGCATCATGGAGATGAGGAAGACGACTTAGAGGACGAAGAGTCAGGTAGGCCTGGGTTAAGGGACTTTTATCTGTCTTGGAATATAGCAGAGATGTAATCGAGGAATGTAAACTTTCTAAATGATGTGGTATATAATTCATCAGTTTTTAAACTTGTGCTTTTTTCCAACAGATATAGATGATTTTATTGTGGATGATGATGGCCAACCCATCACCAAAAAGAGGGGCAAGAAGTTCTCAGGATATACGGATGCGTGAGTGTCGTAGTTTCTACAGCAAATCTTGAGATGTCTGTCCCCTGAAAGATGTAGCATTTGTAGGGCAAGAAGATTGTTTTTGCCTCCATTACAAATATCACTCTCATTCATAAACAGTCAGACAATAAAAACAAAATGGCGAGCTGCCTTAAGACATGTGGTAAGGGAATCACATTATCACTGCTGCTTCTCATCTTCACTGTTGCTCCTCCCACAGAGCCCTCCAAGAGGCCCAAGAAATCTTTGGTGGGGACTTTGACTTTGCAGACTTTGATGCAGATGCCTACGACCAGGGCGAGGAGGAGGAAGAGGACCAAGATGAAGAGGGATGGGACCGTCCCAAGAAGCAGACTAAGAGGAGGCAAGGCAGGAAGAGCATCTTTGAGATCTACGAGCCCAGCGAGTTGGAAAGTAGTCACATGACCGACCAAGACAATGAGATCCGTACTACGGACATGCCTGAGAGATTCCAGGTGTGTGTTTGTCAGTGTTTTTGATGCCAGTGATGTTGATAAGCGGTTGTTAAATTCTTAACTTCTATTCTGTTGACTCTGTTTACCTGACGGTGTTTCTCTGAGTATCAGTCGTCCTGATTTTGTTCTCTGTCTTATAGTTACGATCCATCCCTGTGAAACCTGCTGAGGATGATGAGCTGGAAGAAGAAGCAGAGTGGATCTTCAGACATGGCTTCTCCACTCTTACTATCTCCATGCAGGTACGACCTTTGACATAGCATATACTCAGGAAAAACCCACACAGAATTGCCAAAAATGTTACCTTAGATTCCCATGTTGTGGGATGTATCATTTCCTAGATCTGAAAAAAAAGTCTGTTTTTTTTTGTGCCCTAAACAGGAGAGCACAGATTATCTCGACAGGGGGACAACCACAAACTTCAGCAGGAAAGGCCCCAGCACAATTGCAAAGATTAAAGAGGCCCTCAACTTCATGAGGAATCAACAGTTCGAGGTACAGAAAGCTCACTAAACCATATCATGAATTCACTTAGTCTGTGTCCTTTGACTGAGGTTAATCTCTCTAAAATTCATCAACATTATGGTTTTAAGAAGAACCTTTTTTTTGTTTTCCAGGTTCCATTCATAGCTTTCTACAGGAAAGAGTATGTGGAGCCAGAACTCAACATAAATGACTTGTGGAAGGTCTGGCAGTGGGATGAAAAGGTATAGTCAGTATTGCTCTATTTCCAGAAGGAATATTATTTAAAATGTAATCATCTTTGCATACATATGCCACTTCTTGTTTCTTGACTTATGAATTTACATTTTCTACCCACCAGTGGACTCAACTGAAGACCCGGAAGCAGAACCTGACCCGTCTGTTTCAGAAAATGCAGTCCTACCAGTTTGAGCAGATCTCGGCTGACCCTGACAAACCTTTGGCTGATGGCATCCGTCCTCTGGACACCGCTGACATGGAGAGGTATGTCTCAATAATACTGAAGGACTGAGGCGGAAAATGTTATGACTGCACTGAACACAGAAGAATTGCAGGAATGTCCTGAATTTATCATATATCTGCTATTCACCTATCCTTACAGCTCTTCTTCTGTCCCATTCAAACCTATTTTATCATATTTATAGGCTGAAGGATGTGCAGACTCTTGAAGAGCTGGGTGATGTGTACAACCACTTTCTGCTCTACTATGGCCGAGACATCCCCAAGATGCAGAATGCTGCCAAAGCAAACAAAAAGAGACTCAAGAAGATTAAAGAAGTGTCAGAGGATGGTAAGATGCATGTGTCTGATTTGTTCATTTCATTAAATGGTGATGGATCATTGAATTGAAACAGTTATTTCAACAATTTGCTACATGACTGATCGTCTGCCTCTTTAGGTGAAGAAGAGGAATTGGAGGTAGAACAAGAAGAAGAACCAAAAGGACCTGATCTCAAGCTGGCGTCTCGTAGAGATATGTACAGCATCTGTCAGAGCGTAGGACTCGGTTAGTCTCCTTTTGTACCACACACACATCATTCTCAGTGTGTGCAAGTACCCTCATTCTCTTTTTTTTTTATTCGCAACTTGGTAGTACTTCATCTTCTTTTCCTGTTCCTTTCTTACTACAGATGGCTTGGCTAAAAAGTTTGGGTTAACTCCAGAGCAGTTCGGAGAGAATCTGAGAGACAGTTACCAGCGTCACGAAACGGAGCAGTTCCCAGCTGAGCCTGTGGAGCTGGCCAAAGATTATGTTTGCAGTCAGTTCTCCACTCCCGAGGCGGTGCTGGAAGGAACCAGGTACATGGTGGCCATGCAGATTGCTCGTGAACCTCTGGTTAGACATGTTCTCCGACAGACCTTTCAGGAGAGGGCAAAGATCAATATCAAGCCCACGAAGAAGGGCAAGAAGGTATGGACACACAGCAGAATGTTTTCTAAACTTGCAGAGTGTACTCTTGAGTCCCATTCCTAACCTGCATTGCCGTTTGCTTCCTTCCTGTAGGAGGTAGACGAGGCTCATTTTGCCTACTCCTTCAAGTATCTTAAGAACAAGCCTGTGAAAGAGCTGAATGGGGATCAGTTCTTGAAGATGTGCTTGGCAGAGGACGAGGGGCTGCTTACCATTGAAATCTGTATCGACCTTATAGGGGTGAAAGGGTAAGTACAGTGACAATACTGACAACCTGAAGAAATATCTGTCAGTGAAGTCAGAACAGGGTCTGCATAGGATGAATTGCCTCAATCCAGACAAAGGGGATGGGTGGAAAAATGCTTCACATAAGAATCTCGATTCTCATCTCCTACAATTCAGAATCAGTCTAATACCAAAAATTGTTTTTAGTGAATGTAAATTAATAACGGGATGTTGACGGAAGGAAAAAGATGGAACTCAATTGCATGGGAAGTGCAGCATCCAGACAATCTACAATGTTTAAGTTATCTTGTAATTCATGTAATTCATCCTCAAAATGGCAGTGTTTGCAAGTATTTCTTTATTAAATGACTAAATAATTACCTTTGCGAGACAACGTAAAGTATATCTATATTGCAGATATTTTTCACATCGTCACCCAGAGACTAATGGTAATGTAGCATAGCAGCGATCAGCAGTGAAAAACGAGACCGGCTGACCAACACACAATAAGTCAAATCAAGTCTGAAGTGAAGAAAATAGCTCGGTGCTCAATGGGCTTCACCTCGCAAACTCTGCACATGCACAGCGTCTTGAACAGTGATTGCTTTCCCTGGAGCTAAAGGTGCAGCAAAGAGGCCGGTCTCCACTGCTGCGCTCCACTGCAGAGCACTACCCCTCGTTTTGTTTTTCATGCACAGGCATGACTGTAAGATTCACTCGAGAATTGCTCTTGAATCAGGCACCCAAGAATCGGATAGGATTGTAAGATGTGATTTCATGATTATAGGCAAAACAAGAATTAAGGAAGCTCGCTACTCACATCAAGTTAGTTTTACTCACACAGATGGGGCAATCATAAATATACAAACACATTACGGTCTTATTATTCCTGTCAGTTTTGCTCATGCACATTCCTTGGCGATAGAACCATAGATGTGATGTGACTTACTGTTGACCTATTTTCAGCGTCTGCATAGACACCCAGCTTGGATGTTGGGGTATAAGAGGGGTTGATAAGTAGGATAGGTCCCCTGAGTATTGTGTCTTGAAATTCTGAGCTGCAGCTTATGTTTTTATCCACGTCCTTGTCAAAAAAACATGGGGCTTTTGAATTATGACTCCGGTGATACTAAGGCTCTCCTTTGTGTCTTCCCTCTGCTTCTCCTCAGATATGCTGGAGACCAGACGTACTTTGATGAGATCAAACAGTTCTATTACAGGGACGAGTTCAGTCACCAGGTGCAGGAGTGGAACAGGCAACGAACTTTAGCCATAGAGAGATCTCTCACCCAGTTCCTCTACCCTCAGATGGCAAAGGAGCTCAAGAGCAAGCTGCTTGCAGAGTCCAAAGAGAGCATTGTCAGGGTAATGTATCATGATGTGTCTCCGTTTATTGTAATCTTACATTATTGTATCAGCGATCCGCACAGGAAGTCAACAAACTGCTAGCACATGCCTCATGTTTGTAAAGTTGTAGAGCAAAATATTTCAAACAATCCTTAAACAACGTGTCTGATTAGTGTTTTAACCTCGGATCTAATTATAAACTCTGTGTTCTCTATTTCTTCTCGTAGTCCTGCTGTCGTCGGTTGTATAACTGGCTTAAAGTGGCTCCTTACAGGCCAGATCAGCAGGTTGAGGAAGATGATGATCTGATGGATGAGAGTCAAGGCAAAGGCATCCGGGTGCTGGGCGTAGCCTATGCACCCAGCAGGTATGTGCCCCACAGTATTTTTTTTCCCTCTGATATATCTGTAGCCAACCATGTAAGACCAGACAATGTTTGCTGCATAAATTACATGTTTATGTATTAATGAAGTTTCTTACTTCCAAACTTTGTTCTCACAGAGACACACCAGTCTTCTGTGCTCTGATCAACGGGGAAGGAGAAGTGGTTGACTTCTTGCGTCTTCCCTACTTCATGAAGAGGAGGAATGCTTTTAGGGAGGATGAGAGAGAGAAGAAGGTACAAGCAGAGTGCATCCGACAGATTATTTTCTGTTATAGAAAAACATGTTACTGGATGCATCTTTAAGACATTCGTGTGTGTCATCTTCAGGCCCATGACATTGAAAATCTCAAGAGGTTTCTGACTGGCAAGAAACCTCATGTGGTAGCGGTTGCTGGGGAGAACAGGTAAATAGCTGATTTCTTGTGTGATGGAAAGCTACATGGAAGCATTTTGAACAGTATTCACAAGTTATAATAAAAACATGCTGTGTGTGCAGAGATGCCCAAATGATCATGGAAGACATCAAGAGGACTATCAGCGAGCTTGAGCAAGAGTCCTCTTTGCCTGCCGTGGGAGTGGAACTTGTTGACAATGAACTGGCCACGCTGTACATGAACAGCAAGAAGTCTGAGGTAAACAACATCCACACCGTACACATGCGCACATCAGTGGTTTCACTGTTCAACCATAACAACAGGAAGTTCACTAACTGGGATGTGACCCAGTGTTTCCTTAGCTGCTTATTTAACCTCTGACCCTCTGCTGTCTCTCCATGCAGGTTGATTATAGGGATTATCCTCCCTTGCTGCGACAGGCTGTGTCGATAGCCAGGAAGATCCAAGATCCTCTGATGGAGTATGCTCAGGTTTGCAGCAGCGATGATGATATTCTCTGCCTCAAACTACACCCGCTACAGGTGAGAGATTGAAGAAATGGTGATGTGATTTTATCTTCATCTATATATTTGTTGGTTTACATTGTTGAAGCACGATTGCTTTGAACAAGTACATCACTTAAAGACTAAATTAATTACTTGAGTGATACGGTTTTAAATTTTTGGCGTATTGAATAGTCAGGGTTGTTTGTTGCTTTGTGAATATATCTTAATAGATCTGCAGAGATTAGTTGATTAATCAATCAGTTGATCGAAAGAAAAGCCGGTTGTATTCAGCCTGAACATCAGCAACGATTATTAAAACTTGACTCTGCGGCTTATGTATGTTCCTCACTTTCGTTCTCAGGAACATGTGGTGAAGGAAGATCTGCTCTGTGCTCTTTACTGTGAATTTATCAACCGTGTCAATGAGGTTGGAGTGGACGTGAACAAGGCCATCGCCCATCCTCACACTCAGAGCCTGGTCCAGTATGTCTGTGGTCTGGGACCAAGGAAGGGCTCCCACCTGCTGAAGGTTTGTGTTAATGCTGCTGTCATATCTGAAAGTGTAGCGCCTTATCTGCTGATCTGTTAACTGTCATGGTCCTTATATTTGTGCAGATTCTGAAGCAGAACAACACTCGTCTAGAAAACAGAACCCAGCTGGTCACAATGTGTCACATGGGACCTAAAGTTTTTATCAACTGTGCTGGTTTCATCAAGATCGACACAGCATCTCTTGGGGACAGGTTGGTACCTCTTGGGGTTCTTTTACACACTCAGACCATTCAGATGTTTCCCATAGTGCAATTATTTAGCCTGTTGTGAGGTTATTTTAAATCATTAGTTTACTCTCTGAAATTTTCTACACAGTACGGACTCCTACATCGAGGTTCTGGACGGATCTCGTGTCCACCCTGAGACGTATGAGTGGGCTCGCAAGATGGCTGTAGATGCCCTGGAGTATGACGAGTCGGCAGAGGATGCCAACCCAGCCGGAGCTCTGGAGGAGATCTTGGAAAATCCCGAACGTCTCAAAGATCTGGACCTGGATGCCTTTGCTGAAGAGCTGGAGAGACAGGTCAGTGTGTGTGTGTTGAGGATTTGACTGCAGTGATGTCTCACACATTCTGCTGCCAAAGTAACAGCTAAAAAAATATCTTACAGTGCAGAATACTAATGATATTTAGTCTAGACTCAGACATACCAGACACCACTGTGTATTTCAGGAGCCTGTAAAGCCAAAGAAACGTTGGCCTCGTTTCACATCCCTAACAATCATTGTTTTTGTCTTTGGTTGTCCCTGTAGGGTTACGGCAACAAGGGAATTACTCTGTATGATATCCGTGCAGAGCTGAGCTGCAGGTACAAAGACCTGAGAGTTGCCTACAGAGTGCCCAACACAGAGGAGGTCTTCAACCTGCTCACCAAGGAGACTCCAGAGACCTTTTATATCGGTAATACACACTACACCAAAGTACACACATTTATCTATCTAATTAAACTTCACCAAAGCTCAATAATATATACTTTACTCCTAACCATCAGCCCTGAGCGTGAGACGTGGGTGCAGTAGTCGTAGTGACAGTAGAAATGCAGCTTCAAAGACCACAGGCTGGTGTGGTTAATGTCTTTGCCTCCTTTTCTTCCAGGTAAGCTGATCACCAGTATAGTAACTGGTATCGCTCACCGGCGGCCTCAGGGAGAGAGCTACGACCAGGCCATCCGCAACGATTCTACGGGGCTATGGCAGTGTCCCTTCTGTCAGCAGGACAACTTCCCTGAACTCAGCGAGGTACCACACACCTGAGTTTCCTTCTTTTGACAACTTGATGTTCTCATGAAACAGCTAGTGGAGTGCTAGATCTGTGAATAAAGTTCTTAAATGGTGTGGTCTTGCCAGCGCCCTCCCTTTTATAGCCATGGCAGCATCATAAAAATACTTATTGGATGCAAAATAAACATATGCCAGCACAGAATGTCTCATCAGCATTTCTTATTGTTTTCTATTTGCCATTTTGGGCCTGATACCGAGGTACAGGTGAAATGTAGAGCAAGACATATGTGATAAAAACATTATCGGTTTTCATGGGAGCTTTAGATGTCAGACTGTCCGCTGTTTTCTAACATTAAACATAATCTTTTATGTTTTGTGTTCCTGCTTTAGGTATGGAATCACTTTGACAGCGGTTCCTGTCCAGGACAGGCCATTGGGGTGCGGTCCAGATTAGATAATGGTGTCCAGGGATTCATTCCCACCAAGTTCCTCAGTGACAAAGTAGTCAAACACCCTGAAGAGAGGGTCAAGGTGAGGTGTTGTTTGTTGTTTTTCTTGTGTTAACCTCATTTTTCTGATAGATCTGATGAGTCATTGTTGCCCATTTCTGTCCTTGTTGTCTTATTTCCTTCTCTTGTGGCTCCTGCGTGATCCTTGATTGTTCCTCTTCCCACTCTTCCTTCAGGTGGGCATGACGGTTCACTGCCGCATCATGAAAATCGACATTGAGAAATTCAGCGTTGACCTCACATGCCGCACATCAGATTTGATGGACAAGGCCAATGAGTGGAAGCTCCCCAAGGACAGCTACTATGACTTTGACACAGAGTCCGAAGACCAAAAACAGGAGGAGGAGCTCAAGAAGAAACAACAGCGAACACGTGAGTGTAACGACAGGATTACTGAAATAATCAGAATAGTGAATTAAACGGTACACTGCTATACTTATGGGAAATCTTTACTTATAATACACTTTTTAACCCATGATTTACTTCCACATCACTGTCCTTATAATATTTGCCTGTTCTTTGCGTTCCCCTTTTCTCTCCAGCATATATAAAGCGTGTGATTGCCCACCCCAACTTCCACAATATCAGTTTCAACCAGGCAGAGAAGATGATGGAGACCCTGGACCAGGGTGACTTGATCATCAGACCCAGCAGCAAGGGAGAGAACCACCTCACCGTCACCTGGAAGGTAAGAAATGGATAGAGGCATACAGCAGGGTGTACATTTGCATGTAGATAATGCAGCCATTAAACTTTAATGTCAAGAGTTTCATGTTCAAGTCTGACTGTGCGATGTTTCGCAGGTGGCTGATGGTATCTACCAGCATGTGGACGTGAGAGAAGAAGGCAAAGAGAACGCCTTCAGCTTAGGGCACACTCTCTGGATCAATAATGAAGTAAGCAAATCTTTTCTCCTCTTTTGTTTTGCATGATCTTGTGCTTCATGATCAAACCTACAGAAAATGGACTGAAACATGAGTGTTGTGAAAGCGTTCCTAAAGAAGTCTTTGCATTCTCTGCAGGAGTTTGAAGATCTGGATGAAATCACTGCTCGGTACATTCAGCCAATGGCTTCATTTGCCCGCGATCTCCTGGGGCACAAGTACTTTCAGGAGTGCCATGGGGGAAACAAAGAGGTACACATTGATTCACTCTCCAGTCTATTTTGTTATCTTTTTAATGTTATCTATTTGTTGCACCTCTCACATCTCCCGTTGTCTTGTTTTCTCTCTGACAGAAAATGGAGGAGTTACTGGTGAGGACAAAGAGGGAGAAGCCCACTTTTATTCCGTATTTTATTTCAGCTTGTAAAGATCTGCCAGGAAAATTCATACTGGGCTACCAGCCTCGCGGAAAACCACGGTGAGCAGAAGGTTTTTGATCACTCGCTGTAATGAAACCATGAGTAGAAAATATTAAATAAACAAGTTGGGCTGACTTTAAAATGTAAATGTTGCTTTTCCTCAAAGCTGTTCCTGCTTTTATAAAAACCACAGAAACCGCAGACGATGTAATTCAATGCTGTGAATACTCTCACAGTGACATATGGTGACATGCAAATGCCCAAAGCTGTAGAAATTCAACACGCTGTCTTTTTTCTCTTTTAGGGTTGAGTTTGTGACCATCACCCCCGATGGCTTCCGCTACCGTTCACAGATATTTCCCACAGTGAATGGACTTTTCCGTTGGTTTAAGGACCATTACCAAGAGCCTGTGCCAGGTATGGACACACCATACCTGTTGTTTATTGTCCTTATTATGCCTTTTATATTGTGAGTTATTATCTAACATTGTCTCCCTTGTCAAAGGCATCACTCCCAGCAACAGTAGCCGAACAAGAACACCTGCATCCCTGAACGCCACCCCGGCCAATATCAACATTGCAGGTGAGTCTTTCTCTCCTCCGCACACAAATCTACATTTTCAGAATAAGAGGAGTTGTATCATATTTTGCTCTCTCCTAATGTATTCCTTCTTCTCTAGACTTGACACGGGCTGTCAACGCGCTCCCACGCAACATGACCTCTCAGATGTTCAGTGCCATCGCAGCAGTCACAGGCCAGGGCCAGAACCCAAACACCACCCCCGCACAGTGGGGCTCCAGCCAGTACGGCTACGGTGGCAGCACAGGAGGAGGAGGAGGGAGCTCTTCTGCTTATCATGTGAGTGCAGCTTTTAATGTCGACAACCACAGTGGAAGGAATGAGATTGTTCTTATTGATAATGGTAAACATGGAGCTTAGAGCAAGCGACAAGATGTTATAATTGTGCTCGATCGGTGTTCGTTATGGCAAAGCTACCTACATTTTTCCTTTCTGAGAAACGTGTTCAATCTAACAAGCTCATACACAGTCAGGAAAAGTGCAATTATTACTTGAAGAATTTAGTTTCCTCATATTTAGACTCGGTTTTAGCCAGAATGTCAGATATGTATTACTATTACTCTTAATAACCTCATGCAATTCAATGAAATAATGTCAAATTGAAAAGAAATAGAAAAAAACTAATTTGAGAGAATATTGAAGGTGTATTCAGAATTGGCATTCAGAACATTCATAAATTAACTAAAATTATCAACACGATGTCAAGAAATAACAGTTTTGATGTTATGTCAAAGATGTCTATGTATTGCGCTGCAGGGATATCCATTGAAGTTAGCATGCTAACCAGCTAGCCCCTAGCTGCTTTGTACCTCAAGTAGTCCGATAGTAAACAACAGCAACGCTACCATGGTGCTCGAAGCTCCCAGTCTGGGCAAAGTCAGCTATTAGGATCGCTCGCTAACTGCACGGTTAACTAAGCTAACCGGAGCTACCATTAGCAGCAGTTAGCGGCTATGTTTGGAGTATGAATTTGACAGGTGGCCAGTTCTTACATGTAGCACCTTTTAAGTATAACTGAAGTTGAACTTGAATTTTGAAATTGAAGAAACATACACAAACAGTTTTTCTTTAATATTATTCTGTATCATGACGGTCTCTCATGTCTTTGAATACATTTTCTTCCTTTTTCTAATTAATAAGATATCGACAAAACCTCAAAAGACAAAAAACTCTGGGATGACTAAATGTAATTTCAGTTTGACCCATGACACCCGACACTTTCTTGTAGAAAATATATTCACTTTACTCAAAAAACTTTACTTCCTCCTCTGCAGGTATTTGCCACACCGCAGCAGCCCATGGCGACACCCATGATGACGCCCAGCTACTCCTACACCACACCTAGCCAGCAGACCCTGGGCACGCCGCAGTACCCCGGTTCCACCCCGCAGTCCTCGCACTCTCACGCACACGCTCACCCACACGGAGGCCACGTGTCACACCACGCCCATCACAGCGGCCATCACAGCAGCCACCACGGCCACTCATCGGGCACACCGTCATCCTCCACCTCATCGAGAGGACGGACGCCACAGCAGCAGCCACAGCAGCCGCAGCAGCCGCCGCAGCCGAAGTAAGTACAGGAGGAAGTGTTGATGTACTCAAAACATGCTTCCTGTTACATTCCCTCTACCTTTGTCTTTTAAAGTTAGACCCCTCTAAAGTCCCAACTGTCAGATTGTCTTTTCACCTCAAAGTCAGGACGTTCGATGTCCGTTTGAAACTCTTTCTGCCAGTAGATGGAGCTAAACACAAAATCACCATCATCTTCAGTCCAAGCAGCAGTCCCACCACTTAGACCATTTGTCCTTCCTACACTATCTTTGACTAAACCACCTCCCCCTTTCTCCTCCCTCTCCACAGGCCCAGCGGCAGCAACGCCTCCGCAGTGGACTGGGGCAAGATGGCGGAGCAGTGGCTGAAAGAGAAAGAGGCGGAGGGGCGGAAGAAAGCACAGAGGATGACGCCGCGACCGTCTCCCAGCCCCATGATCGAGAGCACCCCCATGTCGATCGCCGGAGACGCCACGCCCTTGCTGGACGAAATGGACCGATAGGACACGCAGGGGGGCGTCGCCACACCCCCCCTACCCAACTCCATCCTCTGTACTGCTTCTCCACCTGGATAACCCTCCACCTTCTGTCTCTCCCCCCACCCATCAGCCCTTTCATGCAGTTGAGCAATAGTCGGAGCCCTCTCCATCTTCTTCACCTCCTGATATTGTAGCTGCAGTTTATCAGTCTGGTATCACAGTTCATCTCCACTCCATCCCTTCCTGTTGTCCTCCCGTCTCCCCATCTCGTCCCAAATGTTTCACTTCCTCACCTGCAGCCAACTCCTCTGGCTGCATAGTATTTTGTATAGTCAGAATAACACTGTATATGTCATGCAGAAACACAGAACAATGACAGAAAAAAAAAAACTTGAACTGTCCGACAGCAGTTACATTTAGGACATGGACCTACACAGACAAGCTGTCCTATCTTTATTATTTTGCGCTTGGTTTTGAGTTTGATCCATGAATGGTTTTGACCGAGGGCCACAGTTAAGCTGCCACAACCCACTTTTCCTCCTTTTACGGTTGGTGGATTGTTTGCAAGCAGTTGCCAAAAGAGCGCTTTGCCAAGCCAATCAGGAAATTTAATTTTTGTATGGAATGCGTCAGAATGAATAAAACCTGTTTTTTTCTTTTTCTGTTTGAACATAAAGCCTCCACTCTTCACATCTGTCGAAAGCAAACACATCTGTGACTGTACAGATGCACAAACACGGCGCGTGTGAGTGATGAGGCTGATTTAAAAAAACAAAAAAGTAAAATGATTTCAACGAGAATCCTTTCTCTTGAACATGGATTTCTGCTAGTCGTCTGTCTCCACCGCACGCTGTATTATGATCAGCTGACTGTTTTGACTCCTGTAGATAGCCTCTAATGTATTGTCGACTATCCGAGAGCAACGTGCCACATTCAAGGTAACGTGTTTGTTTTTTTTGATGGCTTCATCTGCATTTCTGTGAAGTCAGTTCATGTTTTAAAGCAATTGATTTTAGTGACAAAACCTAAACAAGCAAAGTGGAAGCATCTCGCCATGTTGGGCAAGCGCGCATGGCAGCGTCAGAGGGTCATTTTTAAAAGTTATCTTAAATTTGAATCTTGTATCCTTAATGTCTGCAGTTCAGTGAGTATTTCACTTTATTTGGCGTCTGGTTATGATGTTTGCCTCCTTGTAGGATCTGATCTCTTCAGACACAGCCGCTGCAGTTGAGTCCCAGACAGTATGAACAGCTAAACGAAGACGTTTCAGCGTTTCAGATCTCTCTTAACACTATCAGCAGAAGATACTATTAAACTGACTTCCCGCTGTGTTTATACTCCTAACTCTGTATAATACTCCCAACTGCACGCAGGTCTTTCAGTAAAATGAATATATCGTCGTTAAAAACACATTGAATCTCTTCTGTGATCGTCGTGCAGCAGTTTTTCGGCCACTCTGCATCCCTCAACTCATGCATTCAGTTTATTTTTTGCATTAGTACAAACAAGCAGAGCTGGTATTCAATGGTGTGCTTCATTCTGCAGTGTGCAAAAGTATCATGGTCCCATAATACGTATATTGTTTTAATCAAGTATGGTTTTTGAGTACTCGGTTTTACGTCTCCTGCCAGATTAAGATACTGCATCTTCCTCGGCGAGGCTGTGATTGGTTCTCGGCAGATAGAGGAGAAAATGATGTCTCTGGCACTGCTGATGACCTTTTCTACCTGTGATCCCTTTAATAAAAGTGTTCATATTATACACTCTTGTTCAGAGTCTTGTTCATACTAATTTGGGAAACAAGCCGGCACTCTGAACACGTGATGTACATCTGATTGTGTGCGTGTGTTTCTTCACGGTATAAATATGATTAACTGGGAGAAAGAATGTGAAGAATTCACCAACTTTTGTGCCATTTACACTATTTTATTTCAACAGAAGGGCAACACGGTGATCAAAACCAGTTTATTTACAATTCATAATGTATAAGCTTTGAGTATATTTCTGTTTAAAAGCATAAGCAGGCTCGTGAAAACACACATTGCTTCTTCCTGTCTGACTTGACTTGAGTGGGAAAACCAATTAGCCTCGGGTGTAACGTGCTGCTCCTTTCTGTCCCTGCAAACAATCCCTCCTTTTTTAAGATCATGAGAACCCTTATGTCAGTGGAGAGAGATGCATTGTGGGTATGAGCGCAGTCATGGGAGCCAGCGTACGCATCACATTAGCAGCACAGACACATGACAGTGAGGAAACCAAACAAAAATGCATTAGGTCCGGTGCTGACATTCTGACCAACAACCAGAGAAAAATGTTGCTTCAGACGAACAGAAAGACGGAGACGTGTTTATGAAAGCGTCAAAGTGCGGTTTAATAAATGATCAAGAGGAGAATTATCTTTTGATAAATGTTCACAAAGCTGAGCTGGCAATCTTGTTCACAGTTTCAACTTAAGACTTAATTATGTCAAACAACTTCCTCTCAGGCTATTTGCAGATCACCACAAATACAAGATCATTTGGTTGATATGACATCGCTTTTTACAGGGTCTAGTCATGATATCCACAGTGAGCAAGCTGAGTCCATGTTTCAGTGTCAGTCTCATCCTTCAGTGTGCTTCAGTCGGTGCATCAGCAACAGTTGGACTTCCTCTTGCTGGGTGTGTGATTGGCCTCTGTGCTGTCTGTGAGCCCTGTGTTGAACACGGAAGAAGAATAAAAGGCTTTTACATTTGATAAAAAAAAAATTATTAACATGATAAAAATGGGCGAAAGCTATGTATTGTGACTATCAACAAATCCCATGAAAAAATCAAAAGCAACAATAAAGTAATCCTATAAATGACATCGTCTAAAAGTTTCAAATTGTTTAAAAACACAAATGTATTACAAAAATTCTGCAGTAAAAACATTATCCTATGTAGAAATGAATAGGATATATTCTGATTTTAGCATCGTCTTTCATATTTCAGTTTTAAACATTTGTGGCTGTTGGGATCGAGATTTCAGAGTTTACAAAGTGCACTTGAATGCACCATGAACAGTGACATGAAAACCATAAACATGCAACGAAAAATAATAACAGCAAAGGCAGGGGAGAAGAAACAGAATCAGTAAACGTTACTCAAACAGGTGTAATGACTACTGTTTAAATTAATGCAAAATGTTTACCATTATTTTTTAATTTAACCATCATATATTTGAGACCCGTTTTAAAAGACTTAAATGGACTTGGGAGCACCACCGGACACCTCACACATTGATTTTTTATTATTACGTTTTTTGACGATAAGAAAAATGTTGTCAAAATAACACAAATTTGTGTTCTAAATGTTTTGATCTCAACTGTAGAGGAGTAAGAGCCACAGGACACTGAGTGGGTTTGCTTGGGTTCATAGCTGTCATGAGAAAACTGATTTCCATGCTTCAACTGCAACTGGGAGATTAAACCTTTCTCTGGAGCTTCAGAAACTCTTACAAACCGAACTGGATAGATTCAAAAATAAACCACCACTGTCATCATATCTGAGAAAGTGACATTTGATGATACAGGAGTAGAAATTGGGGGACTTGTGAGTTGATAAATGAATCAAAAACACAGTTGAATATTGAGGCTGACTCACTGATGATGTCACCCACGTGCCTCGAGCCACTCTTCTCCAGCTCGGACAAAACGTTGGCCTCGAAAGTCAGAGAGGCCACGCGGAAGAAGAAATCCCGGACACCATCTCCTGGAACAATACAGAGAAAAAGAGAAGATTAAACAGAGAATGAAAAGCCGGTCGGGTGGTGGGCATAAAGATTTGTTCATGTTAATGTGTGTGTGACTCCCACCTGACTTCGCTGACACAGCCCAGTACTCCGCTTTGATTTCCTCTGACAGTCTGATGGCCTCCTCCTCGACCTGAGACAGCTGATCAGGAGACTGAGGAGTGAAATACACAGAGAAGTGAGTGAAGCTTCGGGCCACCGGTCAGATGTTCGGGCCATGCAGTCAAAGTCAATCAACCGAGTAGAGGATTGGCAAAAAATGATTCAGCAACTATTACACTTTCGATGGTTCCACATAGTCAAATTTTAAAATGTACTTCTTTTCGTTTGTTTGATTGTTAATTGAACATTTTTGGATTTTCTTTGGAACAAAACAAGACATTTGATAGTGCCACTTTGGGCACTAGAAACTTTTATAGAAATAAACACATTTTTGCAATTTTTTTCTTTTCTTTTTTTCTTTTAAGTTTTATAGAGCAACTGATGAATAAAAAGTGATTGAAAACAAATGTTAGTTGCAGCTGAAGATATAAGCAGAAACATTTAAACTAAAAGCTTTATTTAAAAAGATCATTCTGTTTTCTTACTGTTAAAACCACTCAATCCACAAAAACAGTCAAGGAAAAACTATGAAAAACGTAATATTATATATAGGAGACATATAATGCTCATTTTCAGGTACATGGGTTTATTTTGGATTACTACTAGAACAGGTTTTCATGCTTTAATGCTCAAAAAACACATCAGTTATCTCATACTGTCCAGTGCTACAGCACTGTATCCCCCCTCTATAGCTCCCGTCTCTTTAAGGTTCCCCTCCTGAATACCCAGTCTGCTCTGATTGGTCAGCTCACACAGGCCTGACCCAGCACCACTAACAACAACAGAGCAGCTGAGCTAAATCAATTCTTACATGCTAAACTAGCCGCATGGCGACATGTGATGTCACAAAGTCACGGAATCGAAGGTGAGACTACTGACGAGGCATTTCAGGAGCAGTGTTTACTGTGGGAGAGAGGAGCTTCTGTTGATGCATACTCTGAACTTTTGTGGAAAAAAAAACATAAAAGGTCTCCTTTAACGTGAATACTTGGCTTCTATAGGAATGTTCAACAAACATTCAACACAATTTTAATGTAGATTCATGACTGTCACTTATTTTTTAGTGTTACAACTAATGGTTATTTTTATTATTTAAAAATTCAGTTCACATCAATGACCGAATTCAGACACAAGCAGCAAATCATCTAATTTTAATTAAATATCGAAATTGTAGCTGGTTAATTTTCTGTTTTAGCTCAATCTCCATTTTAGTCATTTGTTAAAATCAAATTCACCCACACTGAGGTCCTTCTTGGTACCGACAAGGAACAGTAAAACACTGGATGGGTCATTTTCCTTCATGGCGTCCTCCAGCCACTGCCTGCACACACACACACACACACACACACACACACACACACACACACACACACACACACACACACACACACAATCAATCTTCAAATGTCATTTAAATGGTATAATAACAATATTGTAATGATGTGTTCCTTACCTGGCATGTGCTAAAGAGCTCACACTGCTTAAGTCAAATACCACTATGATGGCTGGAGGAATGGAAACACACACAGTGTGAACACAACAACAAACACAAACAGAGCATGATGACAAGGACGGAGACTGAACGACAGTCACCTTGCGCTCCTCTGTAATATGTTGAAGCGATGCATTTGAAGCGCTCCTGACCTGCCGTGTCCCACCTGAAACAGAGCAGACGCAGCTTTATTGTTCTTGTTGGTGGAAATCAAAAGAAGAGCAGAGAGAGGAGCTGTTGGATGTGGGTCTTCTCCGGCAGATACAGTATGATGGTTGTTTAAAGTAGTATGCATTGTTTAAAACTGAAGAGTTTACAGCTATGCCAACGACTCTGAGGCTGTTTCTACAAAGCTTGGGCCGTCATGTCTGATATTTTTCACAATATCGAATGTCAAACAGCTGTTATGGCATCTTCAGGCTTTTATTTTAAAAAGAAAAAGCATGCAGAGCTGTCAACGCAACAGGGGCAAGGTGCATCGAGACTTGGGAAGCTACTTCAGGTTCACTGGCGTGATGTGGCGGCATGCATGCAACCATGTGACATACAGACATGGAAAAGATTATCAGCTCTCAAATTTGGCAATTTTTGAGGTTTTTAAGAGCATCTTTGCTGTGAGCAGTTGCTAAGTCTTGTTAAAGTCCACCACCCAGCGCTGTTTGCTCCGCTGGACTAGTCAAGTATCAGCGAGCATCGATAATATTGTCTATCGCGGTTTTAGGGCAGGACAATATGGTGATATATAATTTTGGACAAAAAATTCCAAGACACGCATGACTAAATAGCTTAACACAAAAAAGAAGAGAGAGCTACGGGGTTTAAGAAAGCATTACTGGCCAATGAAAGAGTCCGATCATGTAACAGATGTGAGCATTCTTTGTTGAGTTCATTCAATGTCCTGTGCAGTCTGTCTTTCTGGGTAATGACCCCTTAAATCACATTAACTCGACACATGTGCACTTACATGCATGACCAAAGCCAACAGGAAAAACATGCCGTTTAAGGCACTTAAGAGTTTAAGGCACAAGCTAATGAAATCTAGAGGATGTTGTATAACCTCAAAAGTAGGTATATAATCATGTGATTTGGTTTAAATTTAGACCAGACGTTGTATGTGATCAAATGAAGGTGGGGCAGCATTAAACAGACCTTGTTGACTTGATCTTGTTTTGACCCTGATGATCAATCAGCACAGTAAGTGGCTTCATTAGTTTAGGACTCAGTCTATGAACTGAGTGTGTCTCTGTGCTATAGCGCCATACTTACAGCTGTAGACTGAAGGGAACGCCGAGCACCTCGAAACGCTCCATCTCGAAATCCACCCCAATGGTCGCTTTGTAGTTCTTATCAAACACGCCCTTACGAAACCTCACAGGAACAAGATAAGAGAACTACAATTATCAACAGCATGTGAGGAAATGACAGTTTTGCTGTTATGATGTATATGTATGCTATTGTGTTGCCCAAATATTGAAGTTAGCATGCTAAGCAGCTAGCCCCGTTCCACATGTCCTCTTTTCCCCATCAAACTGGATGTAACTCAGTTAAACCTATCATGATAATTTGGACCACGTTTACAAGTTCAGAATTGAGTAAAACATCTAAAAACAGGCGCACAATCCTCTACTTGAGCTACTTATTTGTGATGCCTCTTACCTGCTGATCAGACACGTTTTCCCAACCGCCACATCTCCTACTACAATGACCTTGGCGATGTTGAAGCTGCCAACAGAAAGCCAATGTGGAAGTATGAAACACACAGCAGCGTTAACATGCAACAACATGCTGAGATGACACTTTTTAAACCCTTTAAAATATTCAGCATGAGCCCCTGCTAATGTTATATTCTCAAATAACTTGTGATTCTTAACAAACCAGACATGAAGCACTTAACAGGGCTCTTTCTGCTCTTATTTGAACAAATTCCACAAATTAATGGAAACTTGGTATGATTGAAGAGCTCTTAAGCTTTTCAAAAGGGATGATGAGCTGCTAATCCTTCAACATTCATTTACAATCTAAAAAAGCACGGCACAGGCTTGCTTAATCGTTTTAACTCATGACGTGCTGAGAGTTCGCTTTCTGTGAAGTCTCTCTTGCCCAGAAAAATTAATTTCATACAAAGTCATGAAAACAATTTTCTTTCTGCGTATAACACAAGATCCTTCGCATAAATCTGATTACAGGAGACAATATCTCAAAGGGTTACTAAGGTCGCTAAGTCGCATTGTCGGGTAAGGAAGGCACGAGGTTGATTTGTTAAAAACAATAAAAATATGGGGCATCACCAGCCTCATCCGTTTAATAATCCACCAGTCAGATGTGATGGGTGCGGTCAACATAGCAGACATAGCACGACTTAAAGAGCATGACTTTCATTCGATTGAAACACATATCAGAGTGTGTGTAACCCTTCTGTGATCTTACTTCACTGCGCCTGTCTTCTGTACCTGGCACACAGCCTTCACCTGTGGGTGGAAGCCATCTTTGGTGTGCAGCGCTGCATATGGACTGAAACACTGTGAGGAAAGTGGGAGGAGGAAACAGTCAGGCACTAATGGAGAAAAAGCACACTGGTCAATAGATCGATGAGATTAATGACTGACTTTCCTGCTGAGACTGAAAGATGATTGTCATTTATTAAAGCAGCTGTAAGTGTTATTGTTTTGGGGTTTTTTTGCTTGTTTTATTAAGATAAGTGTTAATAGCTCTATATTCCAGAGTAGCATATTTTTAAAATTAAAATAAATTAAAATAATTTTTAAAATTAAAAACACTGATTACTATAAGCAGGTAATCACAGGCCGATACAGTAAATGTATTACATTTGCAGTTACATAAATGTAAATGTAAATGCAATATTTTAATATTTATTATTTTATTTTCACTCAAGTGTGACTTTTTTACAACACTAGTCAGTGATGTTCCTTCTGCTCTATGCTCAACCAATCATTTATCAAATCTGTCGTCTGGGTGTTGTCGATGTCGATGCCTGGCAGTGTAACAAAGAAAAGAAAAGAAAAGTCAAAAATCGATGTGTTGAAAAAAGAAGAATAATGATCACACCGAGTTGGTACACAGAGGGTTTTTTTCCCCTGGCAAATAAAACAATCCACAAAAAAGAGAAGCAGCAGTGTCTCAGATTAAAACCATCTGTGTCTTCCTCAGATTTATTACACCTATTAAACAGCCTTCAAGGTGGAGAAACACGGTGCGTCAACAACCTTAAAATCGAGTCACAACAAAAATCACCATGACGGTAGCTACAAGGTTTTCTGGGGACAACAACATCTTGCCAATTTGTAGAGAGGCAACAATGAGACTCCTAATAGTGCGACCATCATGGTAACACTGTTAGCTGTAATTGAATTACAGAGCATGTGTGTGTGTGTGTGTGTGTGTGTCTGTTACTAACCCTTGGGAGATGAGTAATGACCCGGTCCTTCTTCACAGGGGGCAACATGCTGCTGCAGTGGATAGACACACACACATCTACAAGCTGCCACTCTCACTGACAGCACACACACTTTTCATTCACTTTATGAAGACACAAACACACAAACACACACTTGAATTTCTTTTTCTTCCCACACAGACGGAGAAAGACACAATGTCTTCCAAGTTTTCCTGAAACAGAGCAGATAACAAAAAGTTAAAATGAGACAGTTTGAAGTGATCCTCCACATAATCATCCTCTAATAAACATTAATACAGTTTATTCTTACTACATCTAATACAGGTGTTGTCCTGTGGCAACCCAAACAGCATTTAGTCTCTCTAAAGTGACATTTCTCTTCTGCAGATTGGAGGAAGGTGTGGTAGAAACAGAGACTTCTGAAAAAAAGAAACTCTGTGATAACAAAAACAGTTTAAATACAGATTTAAGTAAGTTGAACAACTTCACCTGAAACTGCTGGGAGATAAATTGTTGAAGGATAAGTGTCCTGGCTGTGGAGATGTGATGTGAAATCCAAAGTGTGTCGAGGAAACTAATCCAGAACAAAATGACGCTCAGAGCAACGAGCTGAGTCTCCAGACAGACAAACACTCAATTAAAGAGACTCTCCAAGTCATTAGTGACAAGAGGGGGGAAAACACACAGTGAGTAACCTGTCACACAGCGCCACCCTGCGGCCAGAGTGTGATCTTACTTCACTTCCTGATGCTTAATATCTTCAAACTGTATGTAACCCAATATAACATGTAGCTACATTTACTTTTTGAAGGAATGTCTTAATGTTTTTTTAAATGTTTTTTTTAATCCTGTGGTGAAGCAGAGTACATAAATATACAGTAAATATACTGTTACAGATACTGTCCACCAGCGGTCTGAACAACAGGCCTTCTTACCAGTTTACACTCCGGTACAGCAGGTGGCGACAAATCGCCTTTGACGTCCATTTTTACTGCGCGCCATAAAAACCAAAGAAGTGACGTATTAATCCTGCGACGGTCAGAGTATAAAAAGCTTCGTCACCCACACCTCTGCCTCTTTTGAGTTGTTGGATGAGCGCTGCAGCTGTGCAAGACCTCGGCAATAATTTTTTAACGTGTTAAGCGTCCTCATTAAATAGAAGACCTCAGTGCCGTTTTATTAAACGAGTTAGTTCAGCTTTAGTGTTTGACTTTGGGTAAAACGTGATTCCTGCTAGCTACAGTGTAAAGTTAGCATTGTCCTGACGGGCCTCAAGCAGCCACGTGGGACACACTTGAAAATGGCCAAGACGAAGGAAAAGGTGAGATTTGTTGTTTCCTTTCATTTGACCTAGGTTATCAAGAGTGTGTTTTGTTGTTTTTTTACGGCAGACATTGAACTATTCTATGATCTATCCAAACGTGTTGGTGTCCACGTGGTCAAACGTAAACCATTGATGCGGTTGACTTCTGGGGAGGTTTTTAGCAGTGGTATCCATTCTATTTAGCTGAACTTCCTCCAGGGCTCTGGTATTAATGCTGACTCACTCACTGACGAGAAATGCGGGGATACTAAGTGGATTGGTGCCATCTTTAATGTTGGTTCACACCTACGATGATCCTGCTTTGACAAGCCAAAATGCCTGCTGTGAAAAGTCAACATGGTGATTTCCACATGTAATTGCCCATTATGGATCTGTAGTCCTAAGCATTAATGCTCGATTATTAACCATGAATGTCTTGCTGTTCCTCAGGTGGACATGTGTCTGGCACCTCATTGCATGTTGGATCAATGGGGTCCCATATCTATGAAAGGTGAGTAACATTCTTGGTTAAATATCACATGTCTCAAATCAAATGTCAGTGATGAAAACTGTGAATAGGAAGTGCCGTCTGATGCGACAACTGACGATGTTTCATACTCACTGTTCTGAGCCTCAAACTGCAATTCATTAATCCTTAAATCCTCAAACAGAAGTCTTATTGAAGATTGTTTTTCTCCTTTTTAAGATGGGTCAGAATGGGCTGATTCCAGATGATGAAGCAGAGACTCAGGTTGGTTTCATATTGCACTTCTGCTTGGTTCAAAATGTTACAGCCATTAAATGTAGTGATGAAATATAAACTGAAACAGCTGGAATTACCGGCAGATTGTACAGTGGTGACTCTCGGTTTTCTGAACATTAGATGAAAGTAGTTGCCTTCACAGGAATTAGAATAAATGACTAATCAATTTTTACCTTTGTTTTCTCCTAGCTGGAAAACACCAGCTGCCATAAGATGTTTCCTTCGCTTACAAGTTGCCGTGCAGACTTGCCTATGCTCCTAACTCAACCGACTGACAGAAGATGAATAATTTCCTGCAGGTGAGTTTGCATAGTCTTTCATACAAATGTCTACTGGCTGCTTCTGTTGTGATGAAACTTAAACTGATATAGCTGGAATTACCGGCAGATTGTTCAGTGGTGATCATTGGTTTTCTGAATAGGATAACAAATATCTGCTCTCCATTGAACTTGATGATTGCTTGCGTTTCACAATTTTGAATTTTGTTCCGTTTCTCAAGGTTGAGCTGGTAACTGAAGATCTTTCATCTTACGGGGTGCAGCTGTAGCTACAACTTCTGAAATGGTCAATGTAAGTTTTTTTTTTTTTTTTTTTAAAGGTACTTTATCTTTAGAATAGTCAAAGCTTTTATTCTCACCATATACAATGAAAACTGTTAGACTACATTGTCCTTTAAAGTCAAAACGGCCTTTAAATCATGTAGTTTGTTCTTGGCTCACAGCAAAGCCTTCTTTGTCCAGAGATCAGTAAAGTTTGGATAATTTAATCTAATGTTGAATTTGCAAAATAATATGGCAAAGTCCTCAATACAAGTGCTTTTGACTCAGTTTGTACAATCTTGAGTTTAAAAAGCTTATTTGCCCAGAGGTAATAGACAGAAACTGTTGGTGATAACCTGGAATAGGAAGTGCCTTCGGATGCAACAACTCATTTACTTTTCTGAAAGTGTTTTGTGTCAGGTAATGTAGTCGGCCTTATCTAACACTCATATTTCCTTCTCTTACAAGTTGCCGCGCAGCTCTGCGTATGCTCCAAGCTAGATAACGGAAGATGAATAATTCCCTGCAGGTGAGTTTGCATCGTCTGTCATACTAATGTCTACTGGCTGCTTCTGTTGTGATGAAACTTAAACTGATATAGCTGGAATTACCGGCAGATTGTTCAGTGGTGATCATTGGTTTTCTGAACACGATTACAAAAACATTTGCTCCCCAATGAACTTGATCAGTGCTCGTTTTTCACAATTTTGAATTTTCTTCTGATTTCTCAAGGTTGAGCTGGTAACTGAAGAACTTTTTTCAAAGAAAGTGAATCATACTGGATGGAGCTGTAGCTACAGCTTCTGAAATGGACCATGTAAGTTAATGTTTAGGTACTTTATCTTTAAAATGGTCAAAGCTTTTTATCTCACCAGCTTTGTCAGTGATGAAAACTTGGAATAGGAAGTGCCGTCCGATGCGACAACTGACGATTGTCTCTAATCCACTTTTCTGAGTGTCTTTAAAGCTATTGTTATAAAAGGCTGGTTTTCAAAATGCATCTCTTTTCTCATTATATTTTTGTTTTTATTACAGGTGTCGTCCTGCCAGTCTGCTCCTGCCCATGAAGTCTGCTGTCGAATTAATCCTACAGGTAGCTTTTAAACTGTAGTACAGAAATGGCAGTAAACAGTGTTGTGATGAAATATGAACTGAAACAGCTGGAATTACCGGCAGATTGTTCAGTGGTGATCATCGGTTTTCTGAACATTAGATGGCAGCATCACACAGTACACATGCATGAAATATCTGGAGACTAACTTCCTCCTTTCTTTAACCTTCAGTTCTGGATCAGTGATTGCAGTGATTCTGCCTGGGTATACCTGCAAAACTACAATATGGTAAGATATGATTCATTTTAATCTGAAAATGACAAAATTGACATCCTTTTAAAAAAGGGGACCAAATATCTGTACTGTTAATCACTCGGAGGCTGTTTGGTTTTTTTCAAGACTTATCCGTCTCTTTCAGATGGCACCAGGGACTTGTGGACACTGGTCTGAAGATGGATGTCAACATGTCATTTGGAAATGCATTATTGTAAAAAGATTTAATGTTTGCTATAATTGTAATAAAGTGTCCAAACCTATTAAAACATGGTGTGACTACTTGTTTAGCCTCCACTATGACACACAAAAAGCCATCATTAAATCAAATTCAAAGGTTTCGCCAGTGTAGATGGTCTGTATGGATGGACCCTGAAGCTTGGCGTTAATATCAAACATCTAGCTATAGTCCTGTATGTAGGGCCTGTCTAATGTTCTGGGTGTGTCCCTGCCCAGCCCCCCTTGTCATAGTGTAATTTATTATGGCCTTTTTGCTTTTTTTAATTTGGCAAGTTTAACATTTGAATTGAGTCTCTGGTACAACCAATACCAAAGAGATTTAGAAAATAGAAAGTCCTGAATTTATCAACTAGTGTAGGCAACATGGTGATTATGTTTACAAATGGCAGCAGCTGTGAAGTATTCAAACAGGTTGACGGCACAGATGTTTGTTTGCATCTGTATTAAGCAGAGTAAATCTTCATTTTAGGGTGAAATTATGCTTTACAGATCTGTGGAGCTTTTGAAAACAAAGTTTAGTGTTCTGGCAGTCTCAAAACACCCTGGACATTGAGAATGCATTTCCATCTTCAGAAAACATTTGCGAAATGATTTTATTCCTGTTTCTGCACACTATTTTGAAGCAATTGCTGGACTCTAACTTCCCAAGTAACTTCTGTTTTTATTCTTTGAACTCAGCAAATATAACGGTAACACCAGGTCAGTTTTACCTCAAAGCAACAAACACTTTGTTTATCAGACGCATTACAACTGGTCTCTGACAACACATCCAGCAGTGTGAAGATATTTCTGAGGATTGAGTTGAAGGAAGCCCTTAAACTGAAAATTGAAGGCCAAGAGTGTAACCTACTCAAAACAAATGTCAATCAAGGGAGGAAATATAAACTTTGAAACTTTCTTCCCAGCAAACCTCGACACACAAGTTAACCTGTCCATGCAGGGACATTTGAATCTTTTTAAAACAAGCAAACTATCTTTTTGTGAGGTTATCCAAATGTCTCACCTTTTTGACATAATTTGTTATGGGACTTCAAACAAGACATGTTGTTTTGCAAACTTATAACAGGTAAAGTCTCATTCCAAAGTAGGCAGGATTACCATTATGTAATTAAACTAGTACAATGGGCTTTATGGTTTCCTTCAGACAATTGCTAGTTTCTTTCATCTATTGGAGCGCAGACCCTTCAGAAGTTGTTGCTGATGACTAGTGCTAAGACTAAGTGCTGACTTTGGATCTATGCAGAGAAATTTCACTTTAAGGTAAAGGTCAATTTTCCGTCAGTAAACAAAACAAGTCTGAAGACTTCCAACTTTAACTTCAACACCTCTTTTCTCTTAGAATTTTGGCTGGATGTCATCGACGGCTTGTTGCCATCATGCAGTAACCCTTGTCAGATCTGCTAGAGATAGCGTATGCTAAGTTCAGTATATGATGATTAATGCACACCGTACACTGAAATTTCATCTAGATGCTTTTGTTGCAAGGTCATGGGAGATGAGGTCAGTCAGACTGACTCCAGCCGGAGAACTAAGTCAGAAAAATGACACTAGTTAGTAATTAGTTAACACTGAAGACTCAGACCTGTTACTGAGGGATAGAGACATCATTTCAAAATAAATCATATTAAGATGTGAAGACAGAAACAAAATAATTAACATATAAATAAATCAGCTCTGTGGGGTGTTTTAGCCTCTTTTAACTCATTGTTTTGGTGTTGAGGCAGCCGAGTGAACTTCTGTCACATCAATCTCTTTATGGACATCGCTTTATGCACAAACATAATCATGTTGAGAGAGGAAAGGGCTTTCTCTCAGCACGCCCTTGTCAAGAATGCGTGTTTCTCAGTGGAGATTGTGGGTCATTAGCTTGATTTAATGCACCTGGTATCAACAGGCGTCGCTGAGGAAGAAGAAACCAATAATTAGTGTCTGCATGCTTTTGGATTTATAGTGTTGTTGAGATCACAGACCTATTGTCTTGTCCTTCGAAGTATTTTATTGTTTAAATGAACAGATCTGACTTGTTAACAGGTCTGAATTGCAGGATATTGTAAGCAATGAGGACCGTTGTCTGAAAGTGAGAAATTATGGAGAGTTCTGGTGAAGCAAAACAACAGATCCCTGACACTAAACCCCCTCTGAAGAGTTTAGTGAAGAATAACACAGCAAAGTAAAATATCACCTCATGATGTTTAACAACTACAAATTATGATTATAATCTACTGCATAAATTAAAGAAAATGTCCCATTATTTTCTTTGCAGACACACGAAGGGCATCTCCTGTCCTCCCCGCTCCAGGACACACTCTTCGGGTGCGCTCACACCTCAAGTGTTTAATTTGGTGCAGTTTGTTTTTGCTGGTGTGAAAGCTGTCGATCAAACCCTGGTGCAGAACCAAACGACGGGACCAAGCCTGCCTAAAAATGTGTGTTTGGTTCGCATCCAAGCGGATTCTGCAAAGGCACCAACCACATGATTTATGATAATAGATATGGTTTAGCACCACTTAAAGCTGTTCATTACTAATAAATCTGTCTGTTGATGTGGAAATGTAAAGGAAGCGATCTTATAATTGATCTGTAGCCAAGCCGTGTATTCATGTAAAGTCATTTCATATGCATGTCAGTGCAGTATTGTCCCTGATCAATGGGTCAGAAGTTGTTAAAACTGCTGTTCTTGTACTCCATGTACTGTGACAGGTACAAAAACACTCTTAGACTTAAGTGAAAAGAGGGACTGAGTTACACAGTTAGTAGCCAGGAGAGTGCATGATTATTCTCTGTAAATGTAAGCACAAGACCCAAGTAGGAAGCGAATGTGAGTGTCAGATGTGCAGATGGTGCAAAAAGTCAAACTGCAGAAATGCTTTTTCAAGCAGCAGACTTTGTAAAATTGTGTTTATAGTATGCTGAAGACAAGGAACAGACACTTTTCTTGTCATCGTCAGGATTACTGACAGAGCACGCATTGTTCCTGCAGCAGGTTTGAGCAGAAACAGTGACACGGGTGCTTATATCTTCACATTCTGCTCCACTGATGGCATCCTTCTTCCTAATCACAGTGTGAAAGTGAAGAAAACTGAAGTTTTATACATAGCTCACCATTTTCATACAGTTTTTCTTCTGCGTTTTGTTTGTTTCACAATAACTTGAGACATTTCATGAAGATGTGTAAGAGTAATGTAATGCACAAAGCCACAGATGCAGTAAGTGTTGCTGTGGTTTATTACATCCATCCATCTATTCACTCCTTGCGAATTATTGTTACGGTTTAAAGGAAACAATAAGGAATGACTTCAAGATAATGACACAATTGCTTTTATTATATGCTCACTATGTTTCGTTTTCACACCTTTCCTTTGTGTGCACTGCATGCCTACTTAAATAACAAAGTGTGACACAAAACATTAATTGACAGGTGCTCTTAGAGGGAAGTTTCACCTGTTTGAACCAGTCTAAATATGGCACCTACGTGAGAGCTGAGTGCTTTCGTAACCAGCTTGAATGTCCCTGTAGGTGAGTAAGTAAATATACTGTGTGTGCAGAGGTGGTGATTATCTCTCGGCGTGTTTGACAGTAGGTTTATGCAGCTTATGTTGGAGCCAGTATCGTCTTTTCACTGTGTACTCTTTAATTGACTTCTTTGTTACTTCTTATTTTGCCAAAATGTGTGAGTATAAAACCAGTTATTCAGGTTCCTTTAAATCAACTGCATCACTTTCACATTCCTGCTTTCTGCTATTAAAGGCCTCATGGATTATGAGGAGGGTGACTCAGGAATTGGCACACGTAGGAAGTAAAGCTGGAAGAAATTGATGGCACCTGTGAATAAACTTACTTCTAAATACTGCACATTATAATGTTTTAAGGTTGAGTAATGAAATCTTTAGTTTGAGCAACAATCAAAATCAAAATCTTCCTGAATCTTTAATTACTCCTTCTTCCACTCCATGTTCCACTTTATGCAATCAATGTGAAAACACGATGCAAGTTATGCACAGGTTCATAATAAAAAGCTTGTTTCAGGCATCCCGTGTTTAGGTCTTGTTGAGCAGTAATTTGTAGCAGGGGCACCTCATGCCTTCGCAGAGGCAAAGTTAAGTCCATAATCTCTCATACAAAGTCTGTCTGAAGATATGAGCTGACATGTCTGCGGAGAAAAAAGAAGCGTCTGTCACTTCATGGTATGCTTGTGATTTTAACCACAAGGAAACATCAAACGCAGAAAAAACAGAAAACATATATGTCATTTTCCGTGTCATGACTTGTCTGTGTGTCAGAAACATACAGTGGTGGATCCTTTACTACAGTAGGCACTGATACCACACTTTAAAAATACAGGTAAAAATCCTGTTAAATGAAAATTAAGTAAAAATGTGTAGTATGATCAGGAAAATGTTTTTGAAAGTCAAAGTACTCCATGCAGAAGAATGTCCCTTGTGACCGTTACTCTTTCATTACATTATTAACAGTCATGGATTCATGTAAAAGCAGAATTTTATTATGAGATGAAGCTGATTTGTGAACATTTTGTACAGAACTGCATTCAGTGATTATTTTCGTCATTGATTAATCTGGAGATTATTTTCTACTTTCATGTTGTTTGTTTGGTTTGTAAAAATTCTGGTAACAGGGAAAGTTTTCAGAGCCCACATGTAATATATGTAAGAATAATGTTGTTTCTCCTTCAGCCAGGATTTATACAGAAGCCCTGAGGGGCACATGGGGAAATTTTGTTTTTTTCTTGTGATGTGTGAAGTCTGATCTATTTTCTTTTCTTTCCAGTGTTTTTAACGTGAGAAGTGGTGAATATAATCTCTGAAAACACATGAAAAGTTTTCATGGGTGAAACCGAGTGAATTCTTCTGTTTTCTTTTCTTTTTTTTTTAAATGTCAGGAATGTTACCTAGCCTGCTAAATTGTGTTTAGTGTGCACAGAGAAATTAAAACTATTAAGAAGACATTTAATGCTTTCAGTCCCATTGAGACCATGGGGTAGTGTTGCACTTCAGCCCATTGCGGTCCAAATTAGTATTACAAAAACAAACACAACAAAAATCATAAACACAGGAGCGAAAACAATCACCAGCAAATGGAGAAAACAAATCATCAACAAAAGGTTTTCTCCTTTAGCAGATAAAACTGATCGTCCAAATGAGGTTTGGGAAATTGCAATGCAATAACTGCCGTTTATTGAGGCCGCGTGCAAACTCCACTGAAGTGCTGTTGTCTTGTAACAAATTCATTAAAATGGAGAGGAGCATCACCATGCGTACATGTAAATTAAGCTTTAGGGTAGAATAGTTACCAAGCTTTTCAAGCTGAACATACGTTTTCTCCAAGATGTAGTAATGGTCAGTCTCATTGGGATTTTGGCCATGATATTTATTGTCGAGTTACAGAATATCGTGATGGGTTTTACAGTTGATTGTGAGGCGTGTGCAGTATGGTAGCTGTGAGGATATCATGCCATGCAAAGCTGGACTGTGCTAAACAACAGATACAGCAGCTGAGATTTGATTTAACATTTTTGCAAATATTGTTCACTTAGTAGTGGAGATAAGTATAAAGTGGCATGAGCAGAAAAGACTCAAGTCCCTTAAATTTGTACTTGAGTACAGGTTGACTCCATTCCACTGCTGCACACATGATCATTATGCCAGAACATGTCAAAGAGAGGCTTGTTTTACAGCCTGGAAACTGTAACGGCACCGCCCACTACATTTTCCTTGTAGGCATAAGGTATTAAAAAATGTTTGCACGAAAGGTTTTCTCCACCTTTTTTATTTTCACTTCTACAGATAATAGTTTTTCTCTATTGTTGCATAACTTTTGCCTGAATCTTGCCCTCGTCCAGTGTTTTTGTGGACTGATATGCTGATTTACTTCCTTTGTTGACTCTGTGGAACAGTTCCTTATGATTATTTGCATATAGCACAGTGCACAGCAAATATGAACCGTATACCTGAAGTTGTCAGACATATATGTCTTCTGTAGACATCTTTTGTCCCAAGGGCATCTTACACCTTTACATACATTACAGTAAGTCCATGTAGTGTCTCTGAGCATGGTATGTTGAAAGATATGCCCCCCAAGTCAGAAAGAAAATAAAGAAGCTCGTTTCTCCTCAGTACGTTGTGATTACAACCTTGGTCCAATTAAAAATGGTCCCATATCGTGACATGTCTATAAATCACGAACACCTGTTTGTTTTTTATATTCATGGCTCATTTTAGTTTTTTCCACCTTTTCATTTTCACTACTACACATTATAGGAATTGTTAACTTATATTGCTTTCCTCTTGTCTTGTGTTTTTGTGGATTGATTTACACTGATACCTTATTCTTTAAATCTGTACTTCCTGTGCTGACTCTGCTTTATGGAACAATTCCTTATATTTACTGTGTATGCAAATACAGATGAACTTATGAAGCTGTCAGAGAGCTATCTGTCAAGACCCATTTTGTCCCGAGGGTTACTGTAAACCTCAGAGGGGGAGGTAAAAGAATCTAGTGTAAAAAAAAAAATGTTGAGTGAATTATTGTCAGCAGGTACAGTATACAGTGACTTTGGTACTTATATGTTCACACGCTCTGCGTCCCGCTGACTTGCTTCTTCCTATTCGTGATACATGGTTTGGTGCAATAGGCTTGAAAGTGGCAGAAACATTGATGTTTCTACAGTGCAATACTAAAGCAATACCATACTGAAAAAAGTAAATAAAAAAA
Source organism: Pagrus pagrus (assembly GCF_965226575.1). NCBI lineage: Eukaryota > Metazoa > Chordata > Actinopteri > Spariformes > Sparidae > Pagrus > Pagrus pagrus. The sequence continues at coordinate 12,989,031 of NC_140198.1, forward strand.
AAAAAAAGGTTTGAAAATGTCAAATGTTCCCCTAAAATGACACTAAAATATTAAAAATGATTCAACATTGAATATCTGTCTTGGGTTTTTACAGTGAACACTGTTTTTATAAGGATATTTAAAGGAGATTTAAAATCTTAGCGGATTTATTTGAAATGGTGATTTTCCCTTACATTATAGATATAGTCTCTTGTTTTGAAAATACTGAAAAAAATCTGTATTTATACATATGTAAAATATTTATTTTTTACAGCGTACTTTTTAATGAAGGCTCTAATGGTACATTTTTGTATCTTATATGACAATTCAACACTTTGGTTATACTTAAAACACTTTCTTAAGTTTTTTGTGTTGCTATTATTATGTCCAACCCCTGTGCATGTTTTATGGCATGCATGCAGAGTGTGTGATTTAAAGTTACCCTGGGCATTGAATACTTTCATCATTTTCATTTTTTTCGTAAATATTTTCACTCTCCTAAAACATCCTGTCGTTTTTTTTCCGCACGTGACAGTGCTATGACACCTGCTTCGCCGGGGGCAGGTCTCACTGATCTCATCCTCATCGAAAACAAAATTCTTTCAGTTTAAAAAATTACATGAACACGCTGTATGTTCACCCACGTTCATGTTTACTTAACAGACCATCAGACATAAGACCAACAAGTTAATTCAAATGTAAGCACCAGAAGCAGAAGGGAAACCAGAGAGTATAAATTAACATTCAAGGTTAAAGGGAGGATTTGTTGTCATTTTCTCCGTGATGTAGCCTAATCAGTATGGAGGGGACCTTCAGAACTATGATACAATACAGATACATAAAAATGACAGAAAAATCTGAATTATGTTAATCTCACATGAGGTCAAGAAACCGTGTGGAGTTTTAGCGGACCAGACGTGACATGACAGGTAACTGTCTGGTCACGCTTTAGTGGAGGTGATGAGTTATATGAAAAAAAAAAACTTTCTCAGCAACAAACATCCCGGCCCTCTGTCACCTCAGGGTTTTAAATACCTTCAGGTGGGAGGGTCTGACTCCTGACTTATGCAACCCAGTGTGTATATAAGTCATATACAGTCCGCTGCACAGACCAGACTTGGCACTTCCAAGTCACCTCTCTTGTAAAGAAGCAGGTTGGTTGCAGCTGTCTTGCAGGTGTTTATCCTCGTCCATCTACGAAGTCTGGATAGAGCAGCTTCATCTCAGATGAGATTCTAAACTCTCTTTTTTTTGTCTTTCTTCTTGTTTCTCAGAGTCTCGTCAACATGCCTGAATCTGGACACTGCACCTCCATCATCAACCTGCGCTACCAAGATGGCAGCGAGGGGAGCCGCACCAACCCCGCCAAGTACAACAACCAAGACTACGCCCAGCTGAAAGATAACTGCCTCCGCAGACGCAGACTGTTTGTGGACAACACCTTCCCACCGAACAACCAATCTCTGGGTGACCTGCCTGATCTGAGCAGCTGGCGTGAAGCCCAAGTGGAGTGGCTTCGTCCAGCTGTAAAATACTTTGTTTTCCTTCCTTTTTCCTTTCTCTGTATTTTTGAACATGCTCATACATCTGATTTATTTCCTTTGTTGTTTTCTTCAGGACATCCTGAAGGCACAAAACAACAACAGTGAGCCGGTTTTCTGTACCAAGGGAGCCTCGAGGTTTGACTTTGGTCAAGGCAATGTTGGTAAGCAACAACAACCTTGCTTAGGTGACAATTTGAACTATGTCGCAGTGCTTGAGAAAAGTATTTATTTTTGTTATTTACAAGGTAACTGCTGGTTCCTGGCTGCAATTTCCGCACTGACATTCCACAAAAGCCTGATGGTGCAAGTCGTGCCGATGGACCAATCCTTCAAGAACTATTCGGGGATCTTTCACTTCAGGGTAAAGACACATCATAATGTGTTAAAACAATACTTTCACAACACATTCTTGCCCTCGGCTGACTTGCAATTCTTACTCGCCCTTCCTCTTTCAGTTCTGGAGGTTTGGCAAGTGGGTGGATGTTGTTATTGACGACCACCTGCCAACAATCGACAAGAAATTACTGTCTGTGCACGCCAAAAGTGGGAACGAGTTCTGGGTTCCTCTCCTGGAGAAAGCATACGCCAAGTATGCACAACTCTCTAAAACACCCAACTCAAGACATCCAAATCTAGATTAGCTAAACTCTTAATCTGGCAAATGTCTTTTTATCTGTCTACCTCAGAGTGTGTGGTTCATACGCAGACATGAACGCTGGCTTGCCATCAGAGGCCTGCAAGGATTTCAGCGGAGGTGTGCACATGACCTATGAACTCAGGGAGAACCACACCTCAGGCCACGATGAAGAGCTGTGGCTTTCACTGAGCAGAGCCACCGGGTGCAACTCCATGATTTGCTGCGGAACGGCCCAGAAGGGGGTAAGATAGCAATAGAAAACATTTTAGAAACCAACCTCTGTGGGGTGATGTGACTGATTTGTCTGTTTCAGGATACGCTGGTGAACACTGTGGCACACACTGGATTGGTGGATGCTCATGCCTATTCTGTCACAGCAGTCACAACGGTAAATAGGAGAAGGGTTCAAATAAGAAGCAAGATTTTGTCAGGGATAATTCGGTATTGGCTCATTCATCAACTGATAATTTTATCTTTAGGTGGATTATAACGGCCGCGAAGTGAAGCTGGTGCGAGTCATGAACCCTTGGGGCAGAACAGAGTGGAACGGAAAGTGGAGCGACAAGTACTTAAACTTATCATACATCCACCCATAGCTGCATGTTATAGCATTAAAGTTGACCGTGCAACTGAAGATTGATTGTTTTAAAGTGAATGAAAAAAAAAAAAAAGAATTCAAATTGTTGAATTCTGTCATTAACTTATTTTCCTCTTGAGCTCAGGTCGGATATGTGGGACAGGGTGAGCCCAGAGGACCGGGAGAAGCGTTCAGACCGCAACGATGGAGAGTTTTGGTAATTTGACTATAGAAAGTAGAAACACAGCTGTGTTAACAGTCAGTGTTTCACAAGCTTTGAGCAGGGGCGCCTACAGAACATTTGTAAGGGGGGGGGACACTGAACATCTTGGGTTGGCCACCTAAGGTCAGTAAATAATACATTTATAAAAAAAGAAAATAGTTTTTAATATCATAATACCCGCGATTGGGGGGCGGCTGTGGCTCTGAGGCCTGACAAATGTGATGAATTTACCTCCTTCCTCATAAATACTTGTAAAGTCAGTTTGTGTAATAATTTGAAACATACACTGTTTACATACGTACATGTTTGCTAACCTGCAGTTGGCACACTGTTACCTGTCCTGGTGTGTCACCACCTCAGTGTCATACAAACATTGCTGAACAGCGCAAATAGCGGTAAAACACTAAACTGGGCACCTTTAAAGAGTGAGGCCTGGCAATGAATAAACAAGAACAAACATTTTATTCCTCATGGATGAAGTTTGAATACAGTAGAACTAAAAGCCATGTATTTGTCTCTCCTCTTCAGTGTGGATGTAGACAGCAACATTTTTGCAAAAACTAAATGGTTGCCACTTAAATGTTTTTTTATCTCTCTCTCTGTGCCTGTCTTCATCTGCCAGGATGGCGTTGGAGGACTTCTGTCACTATTTCATCATATTGTCCATCTGCTGCGAGAACCCTAACTTTATTGACGGAGATCTCACCTGCCAGTGGAAATGCATGATTTACGAAGGCAGCTGGGTGGCCGGGAGATCTGCAGGCGGCAACGTGTCTCAATGTGAGCCAAATTCATTCTTTTACCCTAAATTATAACTTCAAGACGAGATGTTCGCTGTGTCTTTTTCCTGATTTGATTTATCATATGCATTGTTTATGTTGTTTATGTCACCTGTAGCTACCTTTGCGACGAATCCTCAGTATCGCATCCAGGTGTCTATAATAAACGAGGAGGAGGTCAAAGACAAAAATGTCATGCTGTCTCTGATGCAGAAACCTAAGCAGCAGCATCGCAACCGGACAAGATCTGACCCGATTGGACTCACGCTCTTCAAGGTTTGCATCCTGAATTTTGGTTAAAAAATAACTCTGATTGAATGATAAAAAATTGTATTAGTAAGTATGAAAATCTATTTAACCTGAACCATTGAACCACTGATTTGAAACCGGTATACTGACATTCATCTTCTCATTTCACTGCCAACAGGTTCCACCAGGGGTAAGAGCAAATATCACTCTCCACCTGTGCACAAAAAGCTAATTCCACATTTAATTAATAACCTGAATAATGCAATTTGATGCCCAGAAAGCAATTTCATCAAACTTTCTTTCCAGACACCACAAGGACGCCTGAGGCGCAACTTCTTTAGGAGAAACAGGCCCCTTAAGCAGACACAGACTTACACCCAGGAAAGGGATCTGATCGAGCATCACAGTCTGCAGCCTGGAGAGTACGTGATCGTCCCCTCCACCATGAAGCCATACGTAAACGCAGACTTCGTCCTCTCTGTCTACTCCAAGGCTGAGGCTAAGATCAGGTGAGGACCTAGTGATATTTGACATAGTGGAAATACCAATAGGGACATTTATTCCAAAACATGGATTGCTCATTCGTAACGGGCAACTGATACCAGCGCTTTCAACAGCTGATCAGGGTCAAAGCTATCTTTAAGGATAGTTGGTGTCATGGTTTGTTTTTTTGGTTTTATAAGCTGAGTTATCATTCTACTAGAAAAATTGTACGTGGTGTTTTTTAGCAACTGATGCCACTGTGTTTGCTATTTGTAGGAAAACATTTTTTAAAAATCATTTTGCAAACCTAGTCGCCAGAATAAATGTTGGCGTGGATATGTTGAAAGTTAATGATACATGATGTTGCAACTTTGCGTTTCTTTAGGTTCAATTTTCAATTTTTATCTCACAACACTGCTTTTGGTGTGGTGAGGTTTAAGAGGTGAGGTTAAGGTTAGGAAAAGATCCACTTTGGCTTAAAATACCTGTTTTGCTTAAAACAGTGAGCAGGTTTTTTTGAACAAATTCTCCTTTGCATCCAGCCCCCACGATGGACACGACGATGATGATGACCATGATGACCATGATGACCACGATGACCACGATGACGAGGACTTGACCCTTCCAGAGGTACGAATACGAAGAATGTAGTTTCGAGGAGGTATTGTTTGCCAGTTTTATGTCTGATCCATTAACTTGTGAACTTTAGATTCCTGGCAAAGACGATGACAAGAAGAATGAGACCACAGAAAGGGATCCAATCCGTTCTATATTCAAGCGCTACGCTGATCAGGTGTGCTATTTGTCTTGATTTTACCTGTTCTTTAAATCTTCTCCACCCTCCATTTCTGATTTCTTTCTGATATCAATCGATCACAGTTTTTGTTGTTTCTGTGTGTGTTGTCAGAAAGACGAGCTGAGCGCCAGACAGCTCCAGAAGCTCCTGAATAACAACTTCCCTCACGGTGGGATGATTCATATCATCAGCTTTCATAACACTCAAAATCTGGATGAATTTGTTGTGAATGAAGACTCAGAATCTTCTTCCCTTATCGTCTCTGTCTACCGTTTGCAGGAACCTCGAGCGGCTTTCACTTTGGTTTGGACACCTGCAGGAGCATGATGGCTATGGTGGATGTATCCTAAAAATGAAAAGTTTTCATGTTTAACTTTGTTTTTCTTATGTAGAAATCCCCCTTAATTATCCTAAATGAAATCACAACATTCTGATTCAGGAGTTAATTTGTTTTTCATCTGCTTTTGGTGAGACACACTTAACATGCAAAGACCGACCGACGGAGGGCGACGTCCTTCTCTGAATTCTCGTCTCTCTGGAAGAAGATTAATGAATACCAGGTAAAGCAGCAAAACAGACGAATTTGTCTTTAATGTGAGGCCAATAATAAAAAAAACAGACAAACATGTTTGAAGTGTTTTTTAAATGTCGTTGAATTTTTCTTGCAGAAACTCTTCCAGCGCTCAGATTTGAACAACAGTGGATCCCTGTCTGACTATGAGCTCAGGAAGGCAATCGAGGCCGCAGGTACCACTATTTATCTGTTTAAAGTTTAACCTTATATCAAGTTAATAATAATCTTATATTGATACAAGAAAGGTGAACATGCTTCATATTCGCATTCATAACCAGAGTAATTGTGTCTGAACCAGGACTGGACACCGACGATGGCATGGTGCAGCTGATGATGTTCCGCTATTCAGGCTACTCATACATCTCCTTGGAGAGCTTCATCACTCTCATGGTGCGCCTGAACAAGATGTCAAGTGAGTGGATACTTTACTTTCAAAACCACAATCCTGTTTTGAGGAATTAGGCTTTTATTTGTTCTGGCTGAAGACAAATCCTTCAATCTGAGCAAACTCAAACTGGGCACAGAATCAGAGCTTATATATTATTTCTCAATTTCAAAATACGGCTTATGTTGCATCATTAAATGAGACATTTGTTGTTTGCTTTCTTTGCAGATGTTTTCAATGACAAGTCATCAGACGGAATCATTCACATGACCTTGGACGAGGTGACTCTATTTCCACTTAATGCCACTTATTGATGTATTCTTCTCTAAGTTGCTAGTTACTTTGCAGATTGCTGCATCAGAGCCAAAGCGGCTCATTTTTAAATTAATCCATTTTATTGGCAGTCCAATAAATACACACTAATTCAGATAATCAGAAAAAAGCGCATACCTGATTCGATAATTGGCCAGATACCGGTCGTGTCATATTCTACATTTTATACTGTGTACTGCATACATGTAAATACAATCATTTACTTTTACTTAAGCAACGTTTAACACTTAAGTACATCTAATATCAGATACTTCGGACAGGGGCGTCACAATATTGCGATATTCACAATTACCCTGATATAAACTGTGTGAATAATCCAGCATGATGTTAGGCTTCGTGTTGTTTTTGTTTGTGAGTTCATCTGGTTGTTTTTCCCAGAGTAATTGAGTATTCTTGAATTGTTCTTTTATGTAACTTTTTTACAGTTATTTTAAGACTTTTTCTCAAGTACTATTTCAACGGATGTCTTTCCCTTTTACCAAAGTAAAGGCCCTTGTGACTGTTATATATTATTTGCTTATTGATGCATTCACGTATAAACAGAATTTTACTGTTGGGTTGATTTATCTATAACACTCAACAAAACTTTTAGCTAAAGCTGTCGAATAAATGTATCGGAGTACAAAATACAATATTTCCCTCTGAAGTAAGGGGTTGTAGCAGTGTAAAGTTAGCATAAAATGGACAAAGTACAGTCCTTGAGTTAATGTGTGGCCCTTTCTGTGCAGAAATGAGTCATTAAAAGCATTAAAGATACTAACAATTCTACTTTTCTTTGGTTTCAGTGGTCCACCGTCTTCATGTACAACTAGACCAACGTTGACACAGGAGCACAGGAGACACACAAGACAGGATTCCTGCAATCACACACTGCTTCTTTTAAAACTGATGTCTTCCTGTAAAGCAGGAAAACATCACAAACATGTGTGATCAAATAATCCTTGTTGAATAAACATTATCTTCTGAATTATGAGCTGGAATCTTGATTCTTGCACACATTTTAACACCAAACAAACAGGAAGCAACAGAAGAACTGTGGACCAGAAATGATTTTATTAACTTGTCACTGACTACATCAGGAAGGATACAAAACCTCAACAAAAGTGATCAAACACAACATCGATGCCTCATTCCCCTCGTCCAACTTACTAATTAGCCAATAAGATAACGTTTCCTATTTACACTTATTCCTTGATGTGATGTCACAAGAGGCTCAATATTCATATTTACAAGTCAGCCTTTTTATTTCACAAAGATAAATCAAAATTCCACCTATTCAAGTCCAAAAAAGTATTATCCAGGTCTCTCTTTCGTCACCGTAGACCATGAGCACGCTCTACTGTTTGAATCTGTCCACTGCAGTGTGTGGTGGAGTTAATGGTGGAGGATGAGGTTGGCAAAATTCAATATTTTTCTTATCTTCACAAATCCCATGAAAAGACTAAACTCAACAAGCCATCGATCCTACTAACAAATATTGTTTTTGCAGCCAAAGCCTGAGATAGTCTTCTGTGCCACAGAGCTCGACTGTTGTCCACACAAAATAGTCCCTAACAAGCGTACTATTTACACCTATTTGAGGAGCATTTGCAAAAGAATAAACATTTTTAATGATTCACATCTTCTGTAGGAACCAATGGACTTTGGAAACAGGGTATTGATTGGAGAAGCAACTACTACCTCTTACACACTGGGCAAAAAACCCAATAGCGTCCTCTAAGATCTGGCTTTTGTCTTCAATGGGAAAGTCTACAAACAGCATTTGTTCCCAAGTCAAATGACTGCAGTAATCATGGTATCAGCTCCAACTCCGGTCGTCGACATCACAGATTCAATGGGTCTCTGTTTAAGTAGTGCACGAAGATAGTTGAGCAGGCAAAGAGTTTGAAAAGAGACTGAAGTTAGGATATAACAAAAAGTAACCACCATGACACTGCCACTGGCCTACATGCTGCTGTAAGTCGAACGTGACACACCAGAAAAAACACAAAGGCAAACTCGTCTTCTGGGAATGGCAAAGAAGTCAATCATCTATTTTTTTTGTTTCGTTTAAGAAAGCTAAAAATGATTTGACTGTTGGTCTCCTCCTTTTCATGGGATTTGTTGAAGAAGAAGAAGAAAAAAAAAGGAATACATCAAATGACATTAGCCTTGTCCTCTAAATCGAGACAAGGTTGAGGTTGTGTGCAGTTCAGGGATGTGAGCTCAGTCCTCTTCCTTCTCTATATACGTCTTAGAGGCAGAGCGTGCCATCTGTCTGGCCATGTACCGGTCTCTTGCCGAAGTCACAGTCTGATCCGTGCTGCGCTTTGCAAACTTGTTCGCCTTCTCCTCCGTTTCCTCTTTGTCCCCGCCTTCCTGTCTCTGCTCCTCCTCTTTTTCCTGACTTTCTTCATTCTTTTCTGGATCTTTCTCTTCCTTCTTTTCTGGATCTTTCTCTTCCTTCTTTTCTGGATCTTTCTCTTCCTTCTTTACTGCTACAGTCTCCTTCTCTGGTTCCTTCCTCTTCTCCTTCTCTTCTTCCCGATCTTTGTCCTTCCGCTTGTCTTCATCCGAATTCCTCCTCTTCTCTCTTTCTCCATTCTTGTCCCTCTCTCTTTCTTTGGGGCTCCTCTCCCTCTTCCCGTGCCTGTCTTCCCTCTCTGTATCCCCCCTGCCTCTGCTTCTGTCATCGTCTCTGCCTCGGTCTCTGTCTTTCCTTCTATCCCTGTCGTCTCTTCTTCCTCCGTGTCTGTCATCCCTTTCCCTTCCCCTGTTTCGGTCTCTATCTCTATCTCTATCTCTATCTCTGTCTCTGTCCCTCCCTCTGTCTCTGTCGTGATCTCTGTGGCTCTTCTTATGTCTGTCTCTCTCCCTCTCTTTCTCCTTCTCCTCACCACTCCCCGATGAGGGCGACCTCTGTCTGTACTGTCGTTTTGAGTGTGCAGAGCCGATCGCAGGCTTACTAAACCCAGACTTCTGCTCCTGCCCCTCCTCATTGTCACTGCACGAACTTGGGATGTTATCATGGGACGTAGATGAAGGAACAGGTGAAGTCCTCTCTGTGTCTTTTGAGACTTTTGAGGGTTGAGTTCTGTGGAGGCAGAAAGAGACAGATACAATTGAAGGCTCAGAATGGATGTTAAAAAGTGGTTAAAGATGAGAAAGTAATGCAGAGCTGTGACTGACTTGTTTGCTGAGCGATCTGGTATCGCCTCCTCTCCAACAGTCTGATTCAGCAGGTGCCGGTAGAAGCCGCTCATGTCTTTTTGTTTCTTCACGTCCAAAGCAGCTACACAAAAATAATTCAGCATAATAATGAGATTGTTTCACATAAAATGCCATTTTTACACAACATTTTAAGACTATCTCTTCAAGGAGGAGAAGATGGTTCTTCAATCATAATCGGCACAACAACATTTATTGAAGGAAGTGAAGGAACTTTTTCTTCCACTACTAAAATATTTGAAAGTTCAAAGATGAGAGCAGGCATAGGTCTGTGTCCTGTCAGCAGAATGACCATGGCCCTGTTTTGGGTTAAAACATGCGCCAAATTGAAAAGGCTAGTAGTACTATCAAGCAATAAAAAGAAAAAAAACTATCTGTAAAAAGGACTAAAAAGGTAAACTGTGAGACCTGGGCAGTCAATATATAAATGCCTTTAGCAAACACTTCATCATAGGTTAGTTAATGATGTCGCTGAGTGTATGACGTGTGCTAATTGTGTCTGTAGATGATAGTGAATCAGAAAAGAGTAAGTCATGGTGTACCTAAAGTTTTTACTGTGAAAACAATAAAACACCTGCTTTTACAATGGAGTTTAACAGTCTGTCCATTCAAAAGATCGCTGAGAGCAGAAGTTCTTTTATTGTTAAAAATCAACCTTGTTAATGGCGTAGGTTATGCAGGAAGTGGGGCTAACACCAAAGTGTTTTTTTTACTTCTCAAGGCTCATAGTAACAGGTCACACATTAACCACAACCAGCTGTCAAAATAGAGACGGCAGTTCTGCTTCGCCTCAGCGATGTAATTAGTACAGTAGATATTCATTTAGGTAGTTGTAGTGTCAGGCTTGTCCACATAAACAGAAGCTGACTGTAATGACACTCGCCAACCACTATTTCTTAATTTCTTTTCCATATAATGTCACCAATCATTGATCAGCAAAGACATAACATAAATATTTACCTGGCTAGGATTTATGGTTTTAGTGGTTAAAAAGCAATACAGTATTCTTATTTTATGATATTAAAATGGCAAACACCTCGGAATTTGTATTTACCGTCCATCAACCACAAAAGGGCAAAAGGAGCCTGATCTGCTGCTTTCATCTATGTAGGCAATTTTCAACTTGTTTTTTACAATATCCAGATTGCTTAGCGATTACAAGAAGTGGCTTTAAGATACATTCATGTCGTTTGAAACATCTGGAGCTCAAAATCTTGCCATATCCATTATACACACATAAATATTTGTACAGTCTAACCTTCAATCTGTGCCTCCCTCTTCTCTCTCTCTTCTTCCTCCTTCTGCTCCAGCAGTTTTTGCTTGTAGGCGGAGGTAACGTAAGCGTCTTTATCGGCAAACTTCTCTCCCTCTGCCTCCCTCTCCTTCTGGATCTTCCTCTCTTCCCTTCGTTCTTGTTCTTTCTTTCGGTCCTCAACTGCTCTCATTAGCTGGTGGATATACTTTGGCTGTAAAGAGACATGGACAAAAGAAAAAGAATAATCAGATCACTCTTAAAACCCCAGTGTCGTCAAATGCAGCTATAGACATGTTCAGCATAAACATGATTACCCTTTTGTCAGCGCCATGCAGAACTTTTTTGTTGTTCTCAAGTCTCTGGTTTTGAATGTCATCATACACAGCATCATAGTCATATACAGTGCTGTCCTCTTCCAGGGCCTTCTGCATCTCCAAACGTGTCTTTAGACAGAGAGGGATAAAAAAATGGAAAAAACAGAGAGAGGTCAATCACAGCGGAATGACTGTATTTGTGTATTCGTAAGTCTTTTATTCTTCCTCTCACCTGCTTCATCATCTTCTTCTTAACAGCTTCTCTCTGCAGACTCTCCCCAACTGAGGTCTGAGAAACAAAATATAAAACATATTCAGTGTATTTGGACAGAATTCTCATAAAATGTCATTCGACACTTGAATAAACTTTTTTCTTGTACAAATATTTTTGGTTTCCATTAGAGTGCAAACACTTGTTTCATTTGCAGTGATTACCAAAGTAATAGCAGCAGTATGTTGCCCTGCTGCTCTTAACAAATCCAAAAGTTTACCCACCTCATCATCCGAGTCATCCCCAAACACTGAGGGTTTCTGCAAGACAGCGGTCTTTGATGCTCCTTTCTTCTGTGGCAAGATCAGCCCGTACCTGAGGACAACAAGCAGACAAGGCTTCTTTAACTCAATCCTGCAAGAAATCTGTACATGCATTTCACATGGAAAGCTTTCACAAGCCCCAATTCATCAGGAAACGGGAGTCTCTACTGGGACAAATGCAAATGCTTTACATCTGACACCAAAACCAAAGCAGCCATTTGAATGAACAGCAAATTACATTAAAAAGGTACACTTTGTAGTTTTGGGGAAGACATTTTAATTAGAAGAGAAATATCTTAATTTCATGTCTGAACAAACAAACTGACCTTAAAAGGACAACGCAGTTTCATATTGTTTTACTTTGTTTATATTTGGCGGACCCTGCCACCTTTCTAGCTTCAAACAGTGTTCTGGGGACCTTATTCTCCTTTGACAACAGCTTGTTCATTCAGTTATGGAAAAAATAAATACTTCTGATTTTGTATTATTACCTCATTAATATTGTAAATATTGAAGCTCAGAGTTTGAATTTCGGTTCCAAAACTACATAGTGCTCCTTTAGAGTACATTAGTGATGGTTGGATATTTGTCTCTGACATTTGCAAACATTCCCATGTCTTTTGAATGATGGTATCAATAGCATTTATCTACAAAAATACAACACAATTTGTAGCAACTTGCAAAGAGGTAACTATTTCAACTACCCCAGGGAGCAAGAGCAGACATATTTGATAGATGTTTAAACAGTCATTAACGTGTTGATTAGACAGGTGACTTGCTGCAAATACAAGTTAAGAGCAATTTTAATAGTGCAATAAGCTTTGCACCAAAAAGTGAAACAAAATGGCTTAACATCTATCAAATTCAATCCAGTTTGAATGGCAAACACTAGCTATTAAAGTTTAATACACTAACCCTGACAGAGTGTATTTGGTAAGGCAAAAATATAAAGAAATGCTGCAGCGTTTCTCGTAAAATGAAGCAGTAGTTGATAGATAAGTGGCATGTGAACAAACGGACCCTATTTTTGCTAACGTAGCTAACTATGGTTGATAGGCGAGGTTAGCATAGCGTTAGCATGTCGTTAACTAGCAGCATGAACACCAACGGGCGAGCCCCCGTTTCCTATAAATAACCCTGAGCCGCTACACTACAGCTGCTACAGTAGTTTAAGCTCTTTGTTACGACTCAAACTATAACCCCAAACAAGTAAAACACGTGTCTTTTAATGTTAATCACACACTATCATAATCGCGTTAGCATGTTTGCAACTCACTGTTTTGTAGGGAGCGCCATCTTTCTCTGCCGACCGTGAACGAGCGCGACACTTTCGACACAATATTTTAACTCGTAAATCCTAAATAGACAGAAGTAGAAAATTGAATAAAATATTATGTCATATGGATACAAACAGGTGGATGATATTTGTAGTATAATATAATATATCGGTGGTTTATTTGCTTTCATTCACTATATCGATTGATCAGCCTGTATCGAATGTGCGGACTTCCATTGTCAGAAAAAAAACAAGTGACCATTAAGAGCAAAATGTAATTAATGTGCTGATTTGTGAAATACTTGCGCCTTCAGAAAACATTTACATAGAAGGCGTATAACCATAGGTCCCTGTGCCAACTTTATAAACATTAAAATAGAAGAGATGCTGTATTTATTAAGATTAGGCCTGCCACCAATAGATGGCGAAATTGCTCTAAAGTGTAACTCACTGATCAGTCATTCATGATTCAATGCAGAGGAATAAATGTCCACCCTTCTCCACTAGAGTAGTGACACATCTATGAGATAAACTTTAATTAGCCTATAATAGAATTCACCTGAATACAAATGACAAAAATGTTCTTAAAAATATGGAAATTTAACTTGTGTTGCATTCAGGATCTACATTATGTATCTCATGATGGTGTTGAATTTATGACAGCAACACCACATGTTTTTCATTTTCCTGCTGTTGTAGAAAATGAATGCGGTGCTCAGAAATGACTGACTCCTGTTAAGGGAGAACGAGATGACACTAAACACTGAATTAGAGCCACATCAGCTGTGACATGTCTCCAAACAATTATAAACAATAACTTTACTGCTCTGTGGTGACGAACAAACTCTAAACAAATCTCAACAACTATTGGATGGATTGTCCTGACAGTCATGGGTTAACTTAAAACTCTGTTCATGAATATAATGGAGTTTGATTGACACAGTCTTCTAAGGAACTAATTATTATTATAAAAGACTAGACATGCTTCAAGTGTACAAACTGACCAATGCATTGCCTACAATACATTACAACTTTTATTTTTTTGCTTGTGACCCCTTAAAGGGTAAGTTTGCCCAAAAATTAACATTCAGTTATCATCCTCTTACACCCATGCCGATTTGAAAGTCAGATGAAGTTTCATAGTCCACAAAACATTTCTGGAGCGTTGCAGCAAAACAGCGTTGCAGCATTTTCCTAAACAACAGAAGTAAATGGGGACTTGTTTTAAAACATGTAATGGCTCTATGCTCATCTGGCATAAGTGTCTGGAAGTTCAAAATCCCAAATTGATTTGAAATTGTTTTTTAAAATCACTTCTGGATCTGGGGACTCCTGGAGACTTGGATTAGGTCCGAGGAGCTGTACGGAGCCATTAAATGTTTTGTTTATTTTTCAGTTGTTTTTTACGTTTTAAACAAGTCCCCATCTACTTCAGTTATCTTGGAGAACACTGTAACGCTGTTTTGCTGAGAAGCTCCATGAATGTTTTGTGAACTATGAAACTTCACCCAACTTTTCATCGGAATGCGGGTGTGTAGATAATACGTGAATTTTCATTTCTGGGTGAACTGATCCCTTAATACCAAACATGAGGGGTACCATACAGGCACCCCTCAGCACAGGATACACATCTATGAGTTTTGAGCTGATCAATCAAAAAAGGATCTTCCCCTATATACTGGTTATAATTTGAATAGCATTTAGAGGATTGGTGAGGTCAAACAGTATTCGAAAACAAAAAAGTAAATCAGAATATAAAGGACATCAAATATGCATAATTTTGTGTAGTAGAATTTAGATTTTCATATTTCCTGTCCTGGTAATCCTCCTGTGTTAAGTTCATCTTATGTGCAATTGAAACAGTCCTGACCTCCAAGTCTGGAACTAGTTGTCTATTGTATATCGCCACAATGACCAGAAACCTAAGCTGACGATAAATCTATTTCTATTCTATTCATGTGATCCCAGATCCAGCAGCAAAGTGCTTTACCACAGATATAGAGGATCGTGGATTTATTATGAAAATTGCAATAGGCTGACAGGGGCTCATCACTTTGTGGAAAGTCAATGACACGAAGTGCTTCTTTAAAAGATTAACTGTGATGAAAGGTGCAAGTGAGTCTGCTATTCTTACTGAAGAGGGAAACCAACACCGACAGTATGTGGCTGCTGCCTGTCAGTTGTTATGTTCATTGCTGTCAGCTGCTCTGCTCTAAACCTGTGGTAAGTCATTCTCTCAAATCAGATCAGAGAGCACATGGCTCACCTGTGATTAAGGCTGCAGCTTTGCATTCCCACTGCCTCCTCTGAGTGACTCTAAATCCAAACACCATTATCTCTGTCGTAATCTCCATCTCATCTCATCTCTGGCCTCGCTGCTAATCCCTCTGGTACAAACAGAACGACCAAAGCTGCCTGATGGATGGATGAATGGATGGAGGGATAGACAGACACTACAAACAGTGATGTTGGTAAAAAAAATTTAAAGGGATTGCACAAATACTTTTCTGTAACCAATGAATGAGATATATTTTTTCTTTATTTTCTTGTAATGATCTAGAAATAAGAAAGCAAATACGGTGAAATATTTGAATTATCATGTGTTGTTTCTGAGTCAGTGCTCACATCTGTAATTTTTGGCAGTTCAGTCTGATTATTAGGCATTTATCTGTAGGAGGACGGGGGAAGGAAACCAGGTTGTCCACCAGCTTTAATGATAGTGGTTCCTGGGCTATGGTACACTTGCTGATGACACACACTTCACGTTTGAGTGTGTGGACAGGCTATGGTTGCTGCTATGCCTGAACTGGGCCCACAGGCAGTGAAGATAACAGTGTTGCAGTACAGGTTCAGACAGGCAGGCTACACCTCAGGAATCATCAAATATCACCTGATGTTTTGACTTCGTCAGTACTGCACCCACTTCACAGAAGCTCATACACTATGTGCACAGAAGAACTTATGACTCCAGGCTCGATAAACACTCTGAGGACAGGCCACTTTCTCCGCTGTAGCTTTACCTTGGAGTACCACAGTTAAGACTCTCTTAAACAAAAGAAAAAAATATGCACACTATACAGATACAGGAGCCTATACACCAACAAACAACCTACAAGTTAGGCTACTTTTCTTCAGTTTCTTGTATAGTGCCCACAGATGACACACCTCTTGAGGCTGACC
This sequence comes from Pagrus pagrus, assembly GCF_965226575.1. NCBI lineage: Eukaryota > Metazoa > Chordata > Actinopteri > Spariformes > Sparidae > Pagrus > Pagrus pagrus. The sequence continues at coordinate 13,005,356 of NC_140198.1, forward strand.
CAACCATAAAATATTGAATCATGTGACTTGAACTGAAGTTTGATTTGATTCAAGCAGATTTAATTACTTGAGAAAAGTGTATGTCTAAGAGATTAAGAAAATTACTAAGGAACTGGCATGACCTTAATTCAAGTGATTTAACTCATCTTAAAAAAATACTGAAAAAGTACTTGGCATTCAACAATTCACTTATCTTATCTTATCGTATTATATCTTATCTTATCTTATCTTATCTTATCATACCATATCATATTATATCTCTGGGCTTATTAAAGGTGCAATATGTAAAATCTTAGCTGAAAACATTTTTAAAAATTCTCAACAGAATGTAAACAAAATAACAGTTTTAACATTATGACATCTGTGTATTGTGTTGCGGAGATATCTAAGTTAGCATGCTAACCAACTAGCCCCACCCTGTCCTGGTCCAAAGCTCTTATGCTAGCAGCGTAAATACCAACACTCCCCCGGTACTCTGAGCTCCCAGTCTGCAAAGGTAACTGAGCTGACGAGCTAATGGCAGCGGTAGCAGTTAGCGGTCATTCTGGCGATAGGCTGCCCCCTATTTTTTTTTTCGCATGAATTCGGCAGGACTCCAATTCTTACGCATTGTAAGTAAGTTTAGTTAGTATTAAGTTAGTACTACATTATAGGTCCTATTTGTAAGAAAGTTGATTTTTGAGTCTCATTCCCAAACCGTCAAATACTGACACATTGGGATTGTAGGTCGGGTCGGCCGTCAATATTTGACAAGTTGGAGTGAGTCTCAAAAATCTAATTTTCTTACAAATAGGACCTTTAAATTGATAGTTAACATAATAATAGTTAGCAAAGATGTAGAATTTATGCAAACACAATGTATTTGAATAATAATAATATGTATTTGGGCATTATTTAAAGGGGCACTCCATCAATGTTGCACATCAAGATTGGTTAACTCAACATTAACAGTACTACTAAAGGTGCGTTCACACCGGACCTTTTATTTTTGTCGCTGGCGACAAGTTTACATATTAAGTTAATGCAAACGAGCGACTGAGCGATTAATCGCTCAGGCGAAATGTCGCTGGGGCTCTGAGCGACAGCGTCCGAGCGACGGAGCGAAAAAACGCTCTGTCGCTCGAGTTGAGAAACCCCAACTCTCTGGCCGTCAGTCGCTTGTCGCTCAGCGCTGACTGGCTGCCGTAATCTATATGTAGGCCTAATTATGACAACTACTGAAACCATGTAAACGTAATACAACTCCACCGGTCCGGAAGAGCAAAGCCGGCTTTACGTTGACACACACAAACACCGGAGACAAATGGCCAGGCGCTCTGGGATGGAGCGCCTGTAGTTGGTGTCCAACCGGGCAATTCCTGCCTCCGATTCTCGCCAACAGCTCGTCAAACTGGGCCGTTGTCAGCCGCGTATACCGTTGAAAACGGGAAGAAATGAGCGCCTCCGAGCGACGTGAAATTCACTGGAATCGCTTGAATGACGTTATCAGAGCGATCTGTTGAATTGTGCCGACGAGCGACTGCAGCTGAGCAACCGAGCGATTTTTTTGGAGCGACATGAGCGACAGCGACAAAAATAAAAGGTCCGGTGTGAACGCACCTTAAGCCTGTAAAAGCAGTTCTATAATGTCTCTTTTGTCTTTTAGGGTCTGAAAAAATAACCCAGGTTGTCTCATCAGGATTAACTTGGTTTGTGTTTGAAGACATAACATTTTTAATAAAAGGCCTCAGGTAGAAACACTGGGCGCAGTCTAAAAGACATAGGCTGACCTGTACCTTTAGGTACAGACTATTCTCACTCTAACTTTACAACTTGTAGATTGATCAATTTATAGAAAACGTGTATAGTAATGGTGTAGTAAGATGCTTAGTGGTAGTGAAAATTAAGTAATGCGACTGCAATGTAGTCTGTTTATAACCTAACATTAGCTTTTTACTTCTAGCGATTTAATTCACGCTTTGAAAATCACAAAAGTGGTGTTCATCTGCGAAGATTTTCTTGCTGAACAAAATGTGTAAGTATCATAAACTTGTGTTTGCCACATAGCTTATTTTTGGCGTTAATCCAAAATCCAATTCAAATATCCCATAGGCTTTTTGTCGAGGGAACCTGGGCGATGCTAACTTCTGGGTTGGCCCACCCCTGCAGCCTCTCTATTACCCCTTTTCCATTGGTCAAGAATCCCACTTAAACCTGCTAAGATCAGGCGTTTGTGTGCAATTGCAATGTGTAAACTCTGCGTTTACACCCGGGTCAATTGACTCTGCAGACCGAGCTGGCTAACTTCCGGTTTAGCGGCCAGCTTACATGAAGGGGGATGAAATAATTTATTCGTGCGGCTCTTCTAGACTTTAAAAATGTTATCGGACCGAATGGGTCAAATTATGACAGTCAAATGAGTCATTTCGCAGGGGTTGTGATGCTCAAAATAATTTATCCACCGTTTTACAGACGTCTCTTTCACAATGGGTCCATAGTTGTTTTTTCTGATGTTAAAACTGTTTCCCGCGCATTTGTGATGTGAAACGTGATGTCATTGACGTACAATGAAGCGCTTCAGATAAAAAAATCACAGATGGGCTGCCTTGCCTGCGGGAAGTGGGAATGGGGTCAATAGGTCACTTTCAGCGGGTTGACCCTGTGTAGACCCCCTAATTTGGGTCGAAAAGCGGTATATTTATGAGGCATGGAGAGTCAAGAGACACTTAGATGTTGCATTATGGGTAATGTAGTGTTCCAGTGTTTTGGAGGGTCTCACCAAAAGTCATATGTTGGCCTCTGCTGATCCTGACCACTGTGTTTAAAGATTTTTGTCTGGCAAGTCCCTCAACTTTATGGAAGCAAAATATACATTTGCAGAATATAGAGTAAACTTTTAAGACAAACATTTAATGAATTAAATTTCTGTGTCTGTTCTCCTGACGATGGAGGTCAGCTTTTAATACAATTCATCACTTATTGCTTGACTGACCGACGGACAGACACTGCTCATGACCGCTTTGTTTACGTCCAGCGCGCATATGGTTAATCAGGATTGACAAGCCAAGGGTAGTTGCGCATGCGCAGGTGGCGCTGACAGAGGAAACAGCCGGGGAGTAGTCAAATAGTCCACGATCAGAGAGGAAGAGGGAGGAAAAACGAGAGAAGCCCAACAGCCCGGGTTCAGCTGGGTTTTCTCCCCCTCAGAACAATTATGCTCGTCTCGCCGCTGTCGCTTCCTCTCAGGTGTCCGCTTCCCGGTCGCTGAATGGCGCTGGTTACCGTGCAGCGTTCACCGACCCCCAGCACCAGCTCCAGCCCCTGCGTTTCGGTAAGAGCCGCCTTTTATTGAACCCTCCTCCACCACCGCTTCCACCACCACCGACACACAAATCTCCTCGCCCGTCGAAAGCGCTTTGAGGGTCCATTTCCGCTGTCTTTTTGTCGGCTGCTGACTGTCATAAAGTGCCTTGCCTTTGTACTCGTGCGCATGCGTGAAATATAGCTGCTCATCATTTTCAGTTATGGTACCTGAGTGTTACTCGCTAAGTTTACCTGCTCTAAAATATATTTTACTGCTTCTTTACCCCCCTTAAACAACAACAACACTGTTGGCAGCGTTAGCTTGCTAGCAAAGGACAGTTTCCTCATGTGTTTTTATTGTGTCCACTGTTGACATGGCTCCTGTATGCTCGTTTCCGCCAGTTCAAAGGTTCAACTGGCAGTTAGCTCCTACTGTTTGTGATAAGAAAGCTCTCGTCTTTTGTTGAAGTATATACAGGTACGACTGGTCGCCGTCCAAACTGCACTGCTAGCTGATGTTTGGTTGCAGAATTGTAGTTTAGCTCCAAACCAAGAAACAGTTCATGCACTTCCGCTCGTAATAAGCGCCTTGTGACACGCATGAATGCGGGTATTTACTCGTGCATTGTTGTTGTGTGCTGTCTTGGTATGTAAACAAAAGTTGTGGACGTGTCTTTGTCTCCTGTCTGCATGATTCTCTACCTGTCTGCCTCTGTCTGCCTCTGTCTTCCTGTCTGTCTCTCTCTCTCTGTGTGTGTGTGTGTGTGTGTGTGTGTGTTGCCCATGCAAAGCAGAGGAGCAGGTGTTTTTTCTGTCTGTTCGTCTTGTTTTTTCTGCAGAAGCAGAGAGAGAGAGAGAGAGAAAGCCCCACCAGACAATCAAGAATAGACTGAGGAAGTAATATCATACAAGCACACACAGTCTGTTTCCCAATCAGATGTCTTCCTCTGTCTGTCTCTGTGCGTCACTTCTGCTTTGTGTACGTGTTGACAGCGTGTGAACAAGCCCTTTTCTTCGTAGAGCCGTCAGTGGGATATAATGCGTTAAATGCTGGTGTTTTGCTTCCCAGAGCCGGTTGATGAGGGATTGTTAATGCATGTGACTTCTCTATGGGGATGATGAATTATTATCCATTTCGGATAAAATCCAATGTCAAGATTCATGTAAATGTATTCATTTAAATCGCGACATTGGTGTATATATATTGTGATATGGTGTTTATAGATGAAAGGACCAGACTTTTATGTTTCTAATCGAGTGAATTAATTGGCTGACAAATCAAGGTAAAAAATCTGATAAATATCCAGCGTTGTCATTAAGCAGTCTTGCTCACTGATGTGCAACTTTTATCATAATGGCCCAAAACAGCCAAGGGATGGCTATCAATGCACAAGTAAATATAAGCATTGGAGCCCAACTGATATATTGGTCAGCGTCACAAGTGTTTGATAGCCACATTTGAGGTATCATTGAAAAAAAAAATGTCTGTATATCGGCCTGATATATATTGATACCAGAATTTTTTACTCCCTGGTATCAGTATAGACATCAGCCCTAGAAATCACAAATCGTTTGGGTTATTAACATCGTAGCAAAATCTTTGACTGTTGACTCAAACTTTAATTACTGGTTGGAGAAAATACAACACAATACAGGGTTTTGATCTGTTTTCTTGCTCTGTAGGACAAGTAGAAGATCAGAGTTTCTGTGTAAAAATGTGTCATTTACTACCCCCATATCCCAAACTGCAGTCAATGTATTATTATTATTATTATTTTTTTTACCAAAAATGGTCACAAACTATCTCTGGGTATTGTGGCCTTAAAAGGGACCCTGTCCTTCACACCTTTTATGTTCTCAGAGCAAAACTGGTTCTGTGAGTAGATTTAATAACTGTCTCTACATTTTATGTAACTTCCTCAACTGTCTAAGGAGCACATTTCTATCCTTTAGATGATCGAGTATGTTAAAAATGTGATTTTGAGCCAGGAAGTCGTTCATCGTGAGAGGAGTATGAGCTGTAAAAGACAGGAAGCAGATATGTAAATGTGTAATTAAGCAAGGTGAGGCAGGCAGGGCTGGTGAAGGATGTGAGGTGTCTTCTTGTGGAAATATGCTTTCAAGTTGCAGCCAGCGCAAACATACAGTGATAACACATTGCACAGACGCATGTCTGGTTTCCTGTGTCTGTCATGTGATGTGTGCGTGCGTGAAGTCTTATGTAAAGTCTATCATGAGATGGCTGCTGGTGGTTTTTTTTTCTCCACCATCTCTATGCGAACCATATGTTGAATCTTTCCAGCCTCACTGTTGTGTGTATGCTTCCAAAATAAGGGTGTTTGTAGGGAAAACACACATTCATTTGGTCTTTAAAAGTTTTAACCTGGTGACTGACTGTAGATGCCTTAACTTGTGACTCCCAGTCCTGCACAGACTCGCCTCCAGGCCTGCAGATCCCTGCCCAGCCTGCACACTCAGGCTACACATTTCCATAAGCTTTGGAAAAATCTTCTCACATTTTCATACATGCAAAATCTCTGTGTGTTTTCCAATCCAAACAAAGGTCAGGTGATATGTCATGATGTAGGACACGATGGCGCTGAACAACAGCTGAAACTTTACATATACAATCAGGTTCTTTGTGTTCAGTTGAGACTTGCTTACTCACTGCAATTTAATTCACCGTGATGTGCAACAGAACTCAATAATATAACTAAGGTATTTAAATGTTATTGTCTCCAAAAGACCTGCCAAATACAACATTTCCCAGCATTAAGTGCTAAGCATGTGGTCATATTTAGACTCAGGTATGCACCAACACATACACACAAAGTATTGAAGGATTAAAGGTTTTTGTTTTTTTGCTCCACTTCTTTAAAATGAAATACACATATACATATATACATTGCACGCAATTTGCACTAGCATTCGAAGATTTCAAAAAAATACTGTAATACGATTTTCATCTACGTGACGCAGCTTCAGTCAGATTCAGTTCATCTTTTTGTCCCATTGTTGCCTATCATCAGCCTGTAATCCACTTCTTCCTTTTATGAAGCTGTTAATGGTTCTGTAATGTTGTTAAGGCCAGTTAAGCCTACATACAGTGTAAACAAGATAAGTACCAGCCAGGCACTGCAAGATGAGTGCCAGGTGTTAATCTGCCTCTAATCCTCAGCCCTCTCATTTAGCAAAGCTTCATATTCTGCAAAGTGCTGATTGGATGTGATTTGGGTTTTTCTCTTATTCGCTCTTCCTCATTTGCCGCTTGTTTTGGTGTGTGAATGTGTTTTTCGCTGACCGGCCACACCTTAAAAACAGACTGAGGTCATTTTCCTGGAGAGTGTGCAAATTGAGTTGAAGCTCCGCTCCGCTCTGCCTCCTGTCTCTCTTCTACCACTGTTCTCTTCCCAGGCAGTACTGTCTAAACTATGTTAGATGCACTTTTAAATGTGTACTGTGTGTGTGTGTGTGTGTGTGTGTGTGTGTGTGTGTGTGTGTGTGTGTGTGTGTGTGTGTGTGTGTGTGTGTGTGAGTGTGTGAGAGAGAGAGCTTGTGAATATGGAAATAAGCTCAAATAAGCTTTTTTCTTTTAATTACCAACCAACGTAGAACAGTGGGACTTTATTCACATACATTTTGTCTCACACCGTGTTTTGTTCAAGTGGAAGTTTCTTTAATGTTGCTAAACATTTTTTTTTTTATTCTGATCTCTAAGATTTGGAGGTGGTCTTTTACAGAGCATCATAGAATGAATCAAGACTGAAATAACAGAGTGCTACGTGATTAGGTGTTCTAGTTTAATTATGAAAACAAATGAAAATTTCACAATAAAATGTCTTCTGACAAAAATTCAACAAGTTTAAAAGTCTTCGGAGATTTCATAATTCGTATATCAACGTTTATTGTAATGCATCATGATCAAAGTAATGTTATGTGGATTTTAATGTCATTTTGTGTCTCTTACTCCAAGCTCAGTGGTTGACCGTCTATAGTAGTATACTTAACCATTAATGAATCTACTTTTCTCATTTTCTCTCTTTAGGAGTCCGGTAGTGGGGAGGATGACCGCCGCTCTCAGCCAAGGAGGTAAGACATTAACAGATGTTGTCTGAGACAAAGCTTCATCATCTTTCCCCTCTGTGACCTCAGCGCTAAACAAAAAACCTCTTCCTGTTTCCTCAAAAATACAATGTGTTGTGGGATTTTCACCACATAAGCCAAGAGTGTGAATCACAGTGACATTGTACTGGACATGTATATCCAGGTCAATTGGCTAGAGAGACAGCAAGAGCATCAGTTGAAGTATCTGAACAGAGGGCATGTTGTGTTGCTGCCCCTGACCTCTGACCTGATATGAACTGACAGGGGTAGACTCAACCTGAAGACGCACTTGATTTTAATCATTAAATGTGTCAGACTCTGTAGGACTTCCTGCCTTTACTGATACAAAGAGCTGCTCTGCTATTGTGGCGACACAATCCTGCGCTCTCCCTTGTTGCCTCGGGCGTTGAACTGGAGTTGAGAATCTGGTTTATCCTGTTTCACTTGACCACATTTACAACTGGTTTCCCGTAGCTACCAGCAATTTCCTTCTACTGACTGCTGTGTTTATGTACTCTAGAAACCAGTGGACCTTAGTTGCAATAACACTCTTATCTCTCTGTTTTTTAAATGTGGCCCCTTAATAACAACTTAAATCCTGAAATCCTCTCTTGTATGAGATGCTTAACCGTGATTTTCTGGCCGTCCATTAGAGGGCAGTAGGCTCCATGAGAGTGAGTCAGGTCTGGGTATGTGGGTCAGGGGAGCTGCACTGCTGATTCAGGGGCAGTTTGGTAGCCCCTCCCAAAGTCAGAGCGGCTCTGTGTCTGTCTGGTCATTGGAGCTCTCTGCGATCCAACTGAGAGGGCTTTCTGTATTTGTGCAGCTGGGAGTGAAATCTATATTCACATAGTGTGTGTGTGTGGGGGGGGGGTGGTGTGTTTGTGTGTGAGAGAGAGAGTCACAGAGGTATCACATCAGATGTCATTTTGACTTACACAGTGTTTCGTAAACTAATATTATTTTCAATGTTTTGTTTTGAAGTTCTGAGATTATTTGACCTTTCATACAGCCATTTTTCAAAAGATGCTTCATAATGACTGTATGCTGTTCCACCCAACGATGGAGTATGTAACACAGTGACCTTGTTCCTTGTGCAGAAATGCCATTTCATTTTTTTCAAAGGAACACATACCATTATACAGTATGAATATCAAGTTCCTGCTGAAGAGCTGAGCCTTGTCTTGACTTCAGATGAGCCTCAAACCTATTTTGAAGCTACCATCATAACACAGCCATTTTGGGCCCTGAATGAATGTAAAGTCAATGTGGAGGGCATTTAAAATGAATTGTGGTTGGTCAGCCGTGGACTTCTTGCGCAATTTTGGTCTTTAAGCTTTTTGGTTGTTGTTTATAACGAGGTCTAGCATTTCCAACTTTTGTACATAAATGTTGAAAAACTTGAAAACGTAAGATTTTCTTTGGAGGAACCACCAAACCACCCATCAAATATGTGTACCTAAGAGCCTGTTCACAGTTAGTATTTCCATCCGTTCCGTGGACAGCTTTATGTCTGTCAGTTCAAACCTGGCCTTAACATGCTTCTCAAGTGACCTCTTTTGATTGGATCTCACTTATATAATGATTTTAAAAAAGAAATGTCACAAAGTTTATTAAATTTCTCCTAATGCAACTAGTCTCAATTTTTTTAAGGGAGTCTGGGGACTTCCTCCACGGACGGCAAAGAAGTTGCTTATATTAGTTACTGTTTACTGTGTTTGTGAAATCTGACATGTTCACCCTCCATAAACTACTGTCCCTTTTCATTAATTTGTTTAAATGGTGAAATAAGTTGAAACAGTATGTTCAAACAGCTGTTGGGAGGTAAGATGCTAGCCAGACTGGTACAGTGATGCCTTGACATCCTGACACTTTTAACAAGGAAAGAAACAACTTAATGTATTGCATTTAATGTCAAATTTACAAGAAGGCTGCAGAGGCCAGGGAATGTTATTTGGATGTCATCCCCATGGTGGAGTCTTGTTAAATTTTAAGATTGGTTCATTTACCATTGGTCGAGCTTGCTGCCCTTGTGCTGCCAGGCAGCCTTATCGCTCTCAGTAGTGACTCAGTACTTTTCTAGTAACTTTATTTCAAAACATTACCTAGTAAAGGTAATGGTTTACACCCAATAATGATGCAAGACATGTAAAAAGGCAACACTGAATATTTTGCTATCTTTGCTAAGACAGATGTGGATTTCCGTTTTAATCCCCCACCATTTTAAAGCTAATTTTATTTATTCAAAAGATTGTCTTGGGCCTTTTTTTTTTATCTCTTAACGTGGGAGCATCACAAGAGAAGAGTACTTGTATCTTCCCCAGTGAAAGTCACAGATTTCCTGTTGAGTAATCGGATGACATAACTTCCACAATCACTGATTTCATACATCATCATTGAGCTAAACAAAGCCATTAATCAGCTGTGTGGACAAATACACTGTATCCGCTGGTGATGAACCATAGAAAAAGCATGGGAAAGGTCTTGATGTATAGGATTAAATGAGCCTGAGTGAGTTATGGTGGTTAATTTGGGCCAATATGGTAATTAAGTATTAGTTTTAAAGAAATAAGAGTTGAAATGTCTTTGTAGTGTGATCTGTTTCCTGGTGAATCAGAATATTGGTGCAGAGTTTAGCTACAAGATTGATCCCTCAGAGTGGTCGTTGCCTCATAAATACAGTGCGTTATAAGGCTGTAGAAAGACATGGATGGTACTGTTTTCATTCCCTCATGTCCCTCACCCAGATTGACCTGGAGGAGGAAGATATTGTTTAAACGAATTAAGTTGAAGTCCAAACAGCAGAGTTTTTCACATCCCAGTGGACTCGGGTGTTGGCAAAAAGGCAAAAACGATTCAATGAAAGTGAGCCCACACACTGAGTTACTGAATTAATGCTCCCCCGGTGCTGCTGACGTCTGTGTCTGTCGCACCATAAAAGGCAGCTGCAGCAGAGCTCATCTCTGACACAGGTAGTGAGATTCATTCAAGCGGGAACAAGGCTGTAGTGATGCAGGGCCTGCTGCAGTGCTGCTGATTAAAGTCAGTGACATCAGCAGAACAGTGACATCAGCTGAAGCAGCAACGTCACTGGAGGACTCTCAGAAGAGAAATCAGAGGGGGAAGAGGAATTTATTATGGCACTTCAATTCAAGAATTCTTAAATCGGATGATATAAATCGTTTTCACTTGCTCTGTTGTAATCTAATATATGTACTCTGATCAATATGTTGTCTGGCAGATTGATTCAACTGTAAACAATCGGATTGACTTCCTGTCAGTTCTTAACACATACAAGACTCAACTGCTCCTGGGATAGACGTCTGTGTATTTAAGATGTTTGTGAGCTTCAGATCCAGAGCACACAATACCCTCGGGTGTACTGTATTATATATGTGATGTTGTGATCACTAAGGTGACTGTCTGTGTCTTTGTATACGTGGAGACGTAAGAGCAACAGAGGAGTGTCCGGTGTCTGTCTGCATGTAACAACCACTTCGTTGGCCTGCGTTGATTGTCATTGGACGGCGTGAATTTCAGCCGTCAAATGAGAGAACAGTAAGGTGGAACTTGAGAGATGGGACCAACACAACAAACATGTGGGTTGCTGAGAGTTCGTGGACCACTAGGAGTACCTGACCAATGGCCGACTGAGAACAGGAAAATTGATTATTTTCACATGTATTTATCGTTTATGAGGATTGGGCCCATAGACTATGTCATCGTCCATCGGCGAAGGCAGACAGTCATCAAGTAATGAGCCCTGTACCATTGTCACATCATGACGATTTAAAAGGCCCCCCACCAGAGCACAAAAAAGTAGTGTGTCCACTCAGAGTTGCCGTTAGGCAGGAGTTGTTGGTGTTATGTCAGAGTATCCCATTTAGTTTCTCAATAAGGTGAACCCAAGACAGTCTGTTACATTGGTTACAGGGGTGTTAATTTTCTGCGGGTCACTGTTGGTCTGTTTCTTTCATTTGTGCAATTGTTATTTGCGTTTTCTTAACTTAGCTTCCTCTAGCTAACTGCTAAACTTTGTTTTGACCCTCTGAGACTAAATACAACTGAGTTACGTCAGGCTGGTTATCAAGCTTTGATACTTTCATGGCATCGACTGAATTGCATTGATACTATCAAGTATCAAAAAAAATGTTAATCTCATCAGCGTCAGCGAGCCAATAAGTATGCAGCATGCAGTACTAGATGGTGTAATCTAGTACTGGAAGATACTCTTCAGTTTCCCAAAGCCTGAAGTGACATCTTTAAATTGCGTGATCGTCCAACCAACAGTCCAAAACCCCAAGGTTCGTAATATACTGTCATACAGGATGTATGACAGTATAAAGAAGAAGAAAAGCAGCGACTCTTAACATTTAAGAAGCTGGAACCAGCAAATGTTTATAAGACTGAAACTATCAGCCGATTATCAAAATAGTTGGTGATTAATTCCTTTTAGTCAACTAATTGATTGATCGACTAATCGCTGCAGCTCTACTCTCATTAGTTTAACTGTTGTCTGCTATACACATTCACAGTGATCATGCTTTCACTGAACCCTTGACCTTTTTGCTGTGTATCTCCGTCCCCTTTAATGTTTCCACTTGGCAGTCGATTACACCATCTAGTACTGCGATATGTTAAACCTCCCGTGACTGGGGCGGACTAATAAATAAACAATTTTATGCTCTTAAGATCACTGAGAGAAGGTCAACGGCTGTAACAT